>NC_134878.1:55171069-55221069 GCF_041734735.1 Babylonia areolata | reverse complement strand
CCCCCGAAAACGGAGTATGACTGCCTACATGGTAGGGTAAAAACGGTCATACACGTAAAAACCCACTCGTGTACATACGAGTGAACGTGGGAGTTGCAGCCCCCGAACGAAGAAGAAGTATGTATATCTCTTTTCTTTTTCTCTTTTTTTAATGTAATTCTGTTTACCTATTTGTTTGGATGAGTTTCATTTTTGTTTACTATTTTGGGTCTGCACGTAGGTGATGCACCTGCTTCCATTTTTTTTCTGAAGTAGATGTAGTGTAGCGTATAAGGATCAGTCCACACGCTTTGCCACCCTTGAAACTGACAGCGTACCGAATCACTACCACCACACCTGAGCTCTTTTTAACACCGGTACTGCAATCAGACATTTCGTCTTCTCCTGCAGCACATTGCCAGCTTATGTCCCACATATGGCCAGCCGAACGACTTAAGCAGTCTCTCCTGATGGAGGAGGGGAGGGGTGGGGTGGGGCCGGGTGGGGTGAGTGTGGATGGGAGAGGGGTGAGGTGAAAGCGAGGGAGGGGTGTGGAAGAAGAAAAGACGACAGGTCACACAGCAACAAAGCTGCACCGCTTCAGGATGGACTTGGGCTGCACGTCCCCGTCCTTCACTAACGTCTTTCTCTGGCAACGCTTCCACTGCTGCTGCTGGTGATGGTGGTGGTGTCCCCTGGCCGTGCCGGGCTGTGATTGGTCAGCCCACTGCACGCGCGTCTCGCTCTGGTTCCTGCCACAGCCCCTCAACCTGGGGCTGCCCAAGCCGCCCTCCTCGGCCCCTGCCGGCTTCCTCTGGAGGTCTTGGAGGGATGGTGCTCCTGTGTCTGCTGGCGGAAGGCGATGAACCTGATCAGGATTCTGAGTTCTGGTATAGCTGGTCTGATGCTCGTTGTTGCTGATGCTGCTGTCCGCCGGATGACTTGTCTCGTCATCTGGAAGGTTCGTGGAATACGTATCATAAACAGATGACAAATAAATACACTGATGGGTCAAATCAACTCAAATCAATTTATGGTGCCAAAGAGTCTGGCCCACCACTAAGGCTATCTCAAGGCTATCGCCACGTTAGCATCTACTTCAAAAGTCAAGGGTAAAAAAACAAAGCACAATAAAAACTAGTCATCGCTTCAAGCTCTCCACTCAAAGTTTACAAACCTTCCAGACATTACAACATTCGACTGATGGGTAAAGAATGAAGGACGAACGTTCAGCGATGTGGTTAATTGTTTTGCGTCGTTTACAATTCCTGTATGTGAAGAAAGGACAGACAAAGGCAACTGGGAGTGAGTTTCAGTTTCAGTTTCAGTAGCTCAAGGAGGCGTCACTGCGTTCGGACAAATCCATATACGCTACACCACATCTGCCAAGCAGATGCCTGACCAGCAGCGTAACCCAACGCGCTTAGTCAGGCCTTGAGAGAAAAAAAAGGTGAATAAATAAATAATAGATAAGCTTACACAAATAAATAAATAAAAATTATAATTTAAAAAAGGTAGTAGTAGTAATAATAATAATAATAATAATGATAATAATAATAATAATAATAAATAAATAAGACAACAATGATGATAAATAAGCAAATAAATGGGAGTGAGTTATATTGCGAGTCTGGGAGTCCGTTGGTCGTTTGGCTGACTGAATGTCTGGTTAGCAAGCTAGCTACTTAGTTGTAGTTAGGTAGCTGTTTAGTAAGGCAGAGAACTGGTGGAGTCTTTTCGGTATGCAGCAAGGTCAAACCGGTCTTCTGGTGTTAGAAAAGTCTATGGAACTTGGAGAAAATCTGACACCACTCTGAGGTTGATGTCAGCTAGTTCTAGATGATGGAGCATACGAAGATCAAAAGGATGAATACAGTTTGGATTCTCGTCATATCTTGTTTTAAATTGTGCATCAAAGACAGTCGTAGGTAGGGTTCAGTGGTTTTGAAAACAGTTTATTTCTAATCAGCGGTGGACTATAAAGCATTATCTTAATTATATAAAGAGAGGAAGCGTGGAGCAAGCTTTAAATAAATGAATACATAAATAGATATATATTTAAACAAATAAATAAATGAATAGATAAACATACATAACTAAATTGATAGATAAATAAATAAGAGCAGCTGCATCTCAACGAACCAGCTGCCTTTTGTCCACATTATACCTAGCTGAACTCTTTTGCACGCGCGCGCGCACACACACACACACACACACACACACACACACACACACACACACACACAATTACGTGCATCTATTCCTCAATTACCCTTCCCTCCACCACCCCACCCCCTTCTCCATCCCCATCCCCTTTTCACCCCTCTTAATATCACTAACAAAATGGAAAGATATGACTACTACTACTGCTACTACTACTACTACTACTATTGCTGCTGCTGCTACCACTACCACTCCTACCATTACTACTCCTGCTGTTCCTCCTCGTAATACTACTACTTCAACTACAACTACTACTTCAGCTGCTGATGATACTACGACCACTACTGCCGCTGCTGATGCTACTATTACTACCACTACTACTACTGCTGCTGCTGGTGCATATTCACTCCTCCCCCCTCCACCGTGACACACGGGTAAACGACTGTGTACACACACATAAGAAGGACCCAACAAACAGACACGAATCAAAAGTTACCTGTGTCTGACGGGTGATGGTGGTGGTGGTGGTCCTCCTGGTGGTGCCGACACAGCCTCAGGGCCTCCTGGAAGTGAGCCGAGGTGGGCGTGGCCTGCAAAACCCGGAAGCGTCTTCTCGACCTGCTCCTGGGCGTTGTCGTCGACATGGCAACAGCTGGGTTTGGGTGTGGGTGTGTGTGGGGGGGAAGGGGTGGGAGGGGGGTAACGGGGTCAGGTTGGGGGTGGGGGTGGGGGGGTGGGCGTCACTGCTGGTGGGTCTGTACTGGTTGCTGTTCTCCTAGACTAACCTGCTGTCGTTGTTGTCGTTGTTGTTGTCGTTGTTGTATCGAAACAGCAAAACGTTTGTCGTTACAATTGTTGTTGTTGCTGGTGCAGGTGGTTGTGGCTGTGTTGCTGTTGTAATCGGAATAGCAAAACGTTTGTCGTTATAGTAGTTGTTGTTGTTGGTGGTGGTGGTGGTGGCGGTGTTGCTACTGTTATCGAAACCGCAAAACGTTTGTCGGTGGTTGTTGTTGGTGGTGGTTGTGGTGGTGTTGCTGCTCTAATCGGAACAGCAAAACTGTTGTCGTTATCGTTGTTGTATTGTTGTATCGAAACAACAAAACGTTTGTCGTTATTGTTGTTGTTGTTGGTAGTGGTGGTGCTGTTTTGGGAAGAGCAAAACTCTTGTCGTTTTCGTTATTGTTGTTGTTGATGTTGCTGTTCCTGATATCGGAACAGCAAAACGGTTGTCAATATAGTAGTAGTAGTAGTTGTTGTTGTTCCTGTTTGCGGAAGACAGATGTTTTAGATGTTATCGTTGTTGACCCAGTTAGAGAACGGGTGTGAATGGCTAATGGCAGAATAGTTGTGTTTTGAACAGTGTTGATTATTTTGCTGCTGTTCGATTCATTTGCAGCATCTGCTTTTCCTGACGTTTTCCCCGCGAGTCCCTTGTGAAGATCGTCAGTGGTAACAGTGAGGCTGTTGTATGTACACAGCTGTATTATTTCCTCTTGTTGGTATCGTCAGTGGTAACAGTGAGGCTGTTGTATATACACAGCTGTATTGTTTCTTCTTGTTGGTATCGTCAGTGGTAACAGTGAGGCTGTTGTATATACACAGCTGTATTGTTTCTTCTTGTTGGTATCGTCAGTGGTAACAGTGAGGCTGTTGTATATACACAGCTGACTTTTGCATGAAGTTACTGTTCAGCTTCATGAATTTCTGTTAATATGTTGCCAGGCTCCTTAAACTCCATTCACTCCGATTTAAGCATGGATAAAACTAAAATCCCGTCCACCTACTTTTTGTAAGCTGTGTGTCCATTCCAATATCCTGTAATTCCTTTTTTTTTCTTTCCTTTCACGTGACAAATTACCACACCATTCACAAGAACCTGTCCATGAAGATGTTATCTTCGATATCAACGCGGCACTCACATTCCTTTATGACTGAATCCTGGCAATTTTCGCATTCCTTTATGATTGACTACCTGGCAATGTCACTTTCCTTCCCCCGGCCAAGAAGATCTGCCTTGCTGACAAGATTTAACCATTCACCAAACCCACAGAGACAATGTTATCTCCGAACCCAGCACACACACACCAGCGAATGTTTATCATCCTTGCCGCAGGAAGTCAGACAGGTTTTCTCTCTGCCCCTAACTTGGGAAGAAAGAAAAAAAAAAGATAAAAACAGCCGTCACTCTTCAAAACGCAGATGTTTTCACACTCGGCACTGGAACCTGAGAAAAAGCATGCTCGTGCTACATTCCAGCTGCCCCTATCAATTAATTAACCACATCGAGTTAGGAGAAACAACGCCACGCTTGATTAAACTGGCTACGAATCGATAACTGCACCAGCAGAGCTGATCAAAATCTTCGATCCCAGCCGTGAAGTCGTTCGCGGCAGTCTGCGAGGCGACTATTGGACCTCTCGTCTGATCGCGCATGCTCTGTGTGCTCCAGTGAAATTGATCGTAGATGGAACCCGTTATTGACAAACTTCAAAGAAACGCCCAGAGGAAAAAATAAAAAGGGCAGCTAGCTATGCTGGCTGCTGCTTTCTTGTGGGGTGTTTGACGCGCTTGATCGATCGCCGTTTGATTAGATAAGATCCTTTCTGTCATTCATACACGACGCGGCCTTTTGAAACGTTGAAATGTGCGCGCGGGAACGGTATTAGCCTATTTACGACAAACTGAAAGAAAGCCATTAAAAACATAATGCCAGACAGAGACAGACAGAGACATACCCCGTGTGTGTGTGTGTGTGTGTGTGTGTGTGTGTGTGTGTGTGTGTGTGTGTGTGTGTGCGCGCGCGCGCGCGCGCGCGTTTGTGTGTGTGTGAAATTGCGTGCCTGTATACGTGCGTGTACGTGAACAATAGTGTGGCGTGTGCCCACGCATGTGCATGAATGTGTGTATGTTTGTATGATCTCTCTTTAAAAACAAAACGAGACAAAGAACAACCACCGCAATCTTATCCCGACCTTTTCAGGATACAAACTCTTTTAACGGTGACTGTGAAAGCTTTTTCTTTTTCTTTTTCTTCAAAACCTGATCGAAAGAGCGGTAGGCGACTGGGACAGACAGTACAAGAGGACAAGTCAATCAATAAGGAAATAACCACACGAGGGAAAGTGTTTATAAAGGTTGTCGACAGGACAAAACACCGTGCCGGTCAATCGTCAGTGGCTTTATAAAAGGAATCCGCTAAAGCAAAAATTAACACATATGAATTAAAACACCACTGTATATCTACGTTATATTTACCTAAGTTTATACACTCAGTGCTGGTTCTACGTTCGTGGGCTGAAACTCCCACATTAACACGTATAGATCTACGTGATGGGTTATGGATACTACCGTTATTACCTCGCCATTTAGGCAGCCATATTCCGTTTTCGGGGGTGTGCAAGCTGGGTATGTTCAAGCTTCCATAACCCGCCGAACGCTGACATGGATTACGAAATATTTAACGCATGTGTTTGATGTTCTGCATGTACATGTATACGAAGGGTATTCGGGCATTAGCAGGTTGCGCATAAATGTTCACCCGGGATATCGGAAAAATCTGTCTGGGTTCAAGCCAAGAAGCCTAAAACATACAAACGTTAATATCCTGATCAAACTGCATTTGACAAACTCTTCACTGTCACAATTAATTTGATGTTGTTGCTATTACGCGCAAATTAACACACACACACACACACACACACACACACACACACACACACACACACACACACAATCTCTCTCTCTCTCTCTTCTATCCCCTTCTCTTTCAGAAGAATTTTATGGACCTCACATTCACCAGATTTAGCCAAGCCTTCGTGCCCAGCTCTTAAAGAAGTCGATACTGCATAGCAATGGTGTTCATATCTAAACTGTACGACCAGTGGTCTGTTCAAGGATATGAAAAAAAATGAAATATTTATGCTCAAAAGAAGTGCTTGTGTGTGTTGGGGGGGGGGGGGGGGGGTGGCAGGGGGGGAGGAGGGCCTTTCTTTCTCTCTGCCTGTAAGTGCGAGTGAGGTAGGACTATTTGGGAGGGGTTAGTGGTCTTGTTTTTGGCACAGTAAACACTCACACACACACTCTCTCTCTCTCACTCCACACACACACACACATACACACACACTCTCTCTCTCTGTCACCTCCCCTCGTCTCTCTCTCCATTCTCTCTATCTCTTTTTCTACACACACACACACACACACACACACACAATCGCACGCGCACATTTGCATCATGCACGCTCGTTCTCTCGCGCAGAGAGAGAGAGAGAGAGAGAGAGAGAGAGTGAGTGTGGTCTTTTCTTACCTTCTCGCGAAAACTACCAGGGTGAGGGGGAGTCGGAGGGAAGGGGTGGTGGTGGGGGGTCGTGGGGTGGATCCTATGTATATTCACCGTGTGTCTGCGAGACCAACATCGGCAGCTATATGTGTGTATGTGTATGTGTGTGTGTGTGTGTGCGTGTTTATGTATGTGTGTGCGTGTGGTCGTGCGTGCGCGCGCGCGCACAAGCGTACGTGCGTGCATTAGCGTGTGTTCCCGCGTGCCCATGTATGTGCGTGAATGAATGTATGTTTGTGCTGTGTTTGTGTCATGGTCGTGGTCTCGAGCTGCAGTGTGGAGAGACGTAGAAACGAACCGGACCCTACATTGCATGCAAACTGAGATACAAACAACGTGATCAACCCAGGACTCACAACCCTCTACCCCTCCCACCCACACACCCAACCCCCCGCCCCCCCCCCCCCCCCCCCCCCCCCCCCCTCGAACAACACAACCAAGAATCAAGCCCTGAACAACTTGACCTGGATTAAAAGGCTTGACTGATTTTGCCAGTTTCAGTTTCAGTAGCTCAAGGGGGCGTCACTGCGTTCGGACAAATCCATATACGCTACACCACATCTGCCAAGCAGATGCCTGACCAGCAGCATAACCCAACGCACTAAGGCCTTGAGAAAAAAATTTTTTGCCAGTGGATTGTTAATTGAACTCAGCTCTACGCACGTGAAACACTGCGAAGCCATGGCCAGTCACAAAGACGGGATGACAGTGCCAGCACCGTCCACACTGCTTTAATACCTGGCCACCGACGACGTCATGTTGTGAGAATCACGGAGCAAGGTGACTTGACTTGACTTGACTTAACCCTCTTCGTTCCAGTCGGAACATAGGGCCCGCACTGCAGATTTCCATCTCGCTCTGTCTTGGGCTGTTCTCTTGGCTTCACCCCAGGTCATGTTGGTGGACGAGTTCTGCCTGTAGAGTTCTTCTCCAGGTGGTGACTGGTCGTCCCCTCTTCCGCTTCCACTGTGGGTTCCAGTCCAAGGCGTGGCATGGAATGTGGGCCTGTCCTCTACGCAGAGTGTGTCCAACCCAACCCCACTTCTTCATCTGGATACTCTTGGTGATTTGGTCTTGCTTCGTCCCGCGCATGAGTTCCTCGTTGGAGATTCGCTCCGGCCATCTGATGCGCAGGATCTGGCGAAGAGCAAGCTGACGTTGACCCTTTCAGATGAGTTAAGAAAAGATGACTGCACGTTTCTTGAGCGACATAATCTGTATCAACATTGAGTACGCTAACCTTGAACATAGTGTCGAAAACCACAGAAAATGGACTGCAAGATCTTCTAATGGTAAGGGAAGAAGGCGGCAGAATGGTTCAGGCACTAATCTGCCCATGCAGTGTCCTTCTTCTTCTTCTGCGTTCACTCGTATGCACACGAGTGGGCTTTTACGTGTATGACCGTTTTTACCCCGCCATATAGGCAGCCATACTCCGTTTTCGGGGGTGTGCATGCTGGGTATGTTCTTGTTTCCATAACCCACCGAACGCTGACATGGATTACAGGATCTTTAACGTGCGTATTTCATCTTCTGCTTGCATATACACACGAAGGGGGTTCAGGCACTAGCAGGTCTGCACATATCTTGACCTGGAAGATCGTAAAAATCTCCACCCTTTACCCACCAGGCGCCGTCACCGTGATTCGAACCCGGGACCCTCAGATTGACAGTCCAATGCTTTAACCACTCGGCTATTGCGCCCGTCCATCAGTGTCCGTGAGAGTCTGGGTTTCGATTCAAGCTTTCGCCCTTTCTGCCATGTCTGAAAAATCAAAATGAGCGTCTGGTGATTCGGATGAGACGATAAACCGAGGTCCCGTGAGCAGCACGCACTGGAAAAAAAAGAACCGATGGCAACATAAGTGTTGCCCTTTGGCAAATTTCTGCAGAAGAAATGCACTCTGATAAGTACACTGTGTATACACATGCACTCAAGGCCTGAGTTAGCGCGTTGGGTTATGCTGCTGGTCAGGTATATGCCAAGTTCTATAGGCCTAGATGTGGTGTATGCGTGTATATATATATATATATATATATATGTGTGTGTGTGTGTGTGTGTGTGTGTGTGTGTGTGTGTATAGTATACATGTGTATTTGCTTACGCATACCCAGATTCAAACACTCCACTGTTGGACGCCGTTCTTTCTCTGTCTCTGGACCTTGCATTTGGAATGAATTTCCTCTTTCGTTTCGTCAGGTCTCCGCACTCAGCTCTTTCAGGTCTGGCCTTGAAATCCACCTCTTCACAAGATAGCCTGCCTCTTGTCTTCAGTTTCTATAGTTTTAGAGTTGACACGAGGGAGTATCGATACGGGGGAATAATATTGACACGGGGGAATAATAATGACACAGGGGAATATCGACACTGGGGAATAACATTGACACGAGGGAGTATCGACACGGGGGAGTATAGACACGGAGGAGTATCGACACGAGGGAGTTCATTGACACGGGGGAGTATCGACACGAGGGAGTTCATTGACACGGGGGAGTATAGACACGGAGGAGTATTGACAAGAGGGACTTCATTGACACGGGGGAGTACAGACACGGGGGAGTATCGACACTTTCATTGACACGGGGGAGTATAGACGGGGGAGTATCGACACGCTCGTGTCAGTGGGGGTGGAGGCCGGGGGAAAGCATGCATACCAGTAAAGTATAAAAACGGACCAGAGCCAGCAAACACAGCCCCTGAGAAGTCGATCAGTCACGTGCGTTCCTCCATTGATCGCGGTGTGGTTTTGGCACCGATAGAAACTGAAGACGTTTTGTAGTCCGTGAAGAAGAAGAGAGGGCCGTTGGAGTCTGTCACTGGCTGGCACGTGACTGGATGAAAGGGAGGTGCCGATTGGACCAATGCCCGTGTAGCGGTTGTGCTTCCGTCGGCAGTCTTGTATGTAGTTGCTAGAGTTTTGTTTGTTTCTTCTTCTTCTTCTTCAACTCTAGTTTCAGTTTTTCAGTTTTCAGTAGCTCAAGGAGGCGTCACTGCGTTCGGACAAATCCATATACGCTACACCACATCTGCCAAGCAGATGCCTGACCAGCAGCGTAACCCAACGCGCTTAGTCTGGCCTTGAGAGAAAAAAAAGGTGAATATATAATAGATAAGCGTACATAGATAAACAAATAAATAAATAAATAAATAAATAAGTACAGTATAAAAAAGGTAGTAGTAACAATAATAATAATAAATAAATAAATAAGACAACAATGATGATAAATAAGCAAATAAATGTAAAACATGAAGACAAACATTCACACATACACCCACACATGCATAACATCAACTCTAACAATCTGTTTCTTGTGTAACTTATATTTGTCTGTCTTTCTGTTTTTAAAAGTTTATTTTACTGCTTTCTTTCTTTCTTTTCTTCTTTTTTCTTTTTCCTGGCACATTTGGGAACGCACACATTCTTAATAGATACTCAGCCTGTTAAGGTTCAGATTTCAAGGTCAATAAACAGTTCACTAGTTAGAGAGAGAGAGAGAGAGAAAAAAAAGAGGACCAGATAGAAGTGCATGGTATGTGTCCTCCACAATGAACATTCATCACCATCATCATCGCCATCAACATATTATATAAATAGTCCAGTTAGTTCGCTGTTATAGTTGTTAGTTTTTCATTAGAAATATGTTATACTGCTTTTGTTTTTTTTTAAAATAAAACTTAAATCAATCATTTTCTATATGTAACACACACACACACACACACACACACTTTCACTTACTCGCATGAGTACACAGTAATTCCCCCCCCCCCCCCCCCGCCCGCCCTCCTCCCCCTCGATTTTTTTTCCTTATCCTCGTCTAATATCACTTAGAGTGAAAAGACGTTAAACTAAAGAACGAACGAACACACACGCACACACACACCTTAAAACACAAACAATTTTACTACACAGATGTAAACACAATGCAAACATGTGCTCTGATTTGAATTTATTCACACACTGGGAATTCTGCAATCCAAATAAAGATACACGCAAATTCCACATAATTATTATAAAAAAAAACAAAAAAACTTCTGCAATTGGGAAAAATAGACCACATCAGCAAATAATAGAAAACTCAAGAAAGAGAAACAAACATGTAAACAAAGAAGCAGATAGCTGAATAACTGAGTGATTAATATATAAAGACCATAACAATTTGTTTAAATAGATATGTGAATCAAACCAAAAATTACCCAGTAAAGCATTTCCACACCAACTATAATACTGTAATTGTGTCATACGATTTGTACCATCAGCTCTCACATCAAAATAATACAAGAACACTAACAGAAAACTGCCCGCTTCTATTACTTTACCCAAAATGACTTGGAATATGACATTCAAACCCCACCCCCCACTCTCTCGCTCTCTCTCACTGTCTGTCTGACATGCACGCGCACACACACAATTACAAATATTCACACTTTATCATATATGCATAAGAGCCAGTACACACACACACACACACACACACACACACACACACACACACACACACACATGTGTTTGTCACACGTACAATAAGAAAATAATCTAAGGTGTGTCTTTTTTTCATGAAAAAAGCAGCATGGTTCAATTACTTCTCAAGGATTACAGGAGAATCAGATACATCACACACAAAACTTTTTTTTTAACCAAATAGACATATATATTTCCATAATATTCAAAAAGTCCAAACCATTAAATCATCATCATCAAAATGAGTCTATTTAAGAGAACCATCAGGCTTGAAAATCTCAAAATAAAGTGAATAGAAAAATCTGTATTAAGACAAATTCATACAAATGCAACCAAAAAATTCGCTTTGTTAAGTTACTTCATGCAGACAAAGATGAAAAGTATAAAGTAATGAATCATTTCAAATGTACTTCAAACAAAAATGCTTCATTTATAGTATCAAATAACAACTGAAACTTTGCTGTTTTTAAAAATGGCAGTTTGTGTGTGTGTGTGTGTGTGTGTGTGTGTGTGCCTTGGTGTGTATGAGTTCCAATGTCAGCAAATGTCCATATACAAAGTCTGGTACAAGACAATGAAAAAAAAGTGAGTGGAATCTCATTTAAAAAACAAAACAAAATTAAACAAACAAACAAAAAAAATGGGCAAAGACATTAAGTGATGTAACCAGTCTAATATCCTTAAAAATGAGCAACTCAAAACTATAACCAAACAACTGGACTGCTGAACAAAGAATTGAAACAATTACATGAGCAACAACTGGGCTGCTGAACAAAGATTCTGAAACAATTACATGAGCAACTAATAACTTGCAACAACAAAAACTGACAGAACATTTCAACAAAGATTTGAAACTGTCATACGTTAGCAGTGGACTGCGGAAAACTCTCAACACAGATGACGACTTCAGGACAGGCATGTGGAACTTCAGTTTCAGTTTCAGTTTCAGTAGCTCAAGGAGGCGTCACTGCGTTCGGACAAATCCATATACTCTACACCACATCTGCCAAGCAGATGCCTGACCAGCAGCGTAACCCAACGCGCTTAGTCAGGCCTTGAGAAACTGACAGAACATTTCAACAAAGATTTGAAACTGTCATACGTTAGCAACGGACTGCGGAAAACTCTCAACACAGATGACGACTTCAGGACAGGGATGTGGGACTTCAGCGTGTGGCAAGTCTCTGCACACTTGTGTGGTTCGTCCGTCGGGATCGACGAGGACCATCTAGTCATCCTGGGGGTGGGTGGGTTGGGCTCTGTGGGTGCGCAGATGACTGGTCAGGCCAATCCGCGCCCGGAAGGTTCTGACGCAGTGTGGACAGGGGATGGTGGCGGCTGTCGGGGACTTGCTGGCACTGCTTTTCCTGGCCTGTCTGCGTTGCTCTGCTGCAGCGATTCTGTTGGCCTCGCACACTTGTATACAATCATCGAACACGCTTGAAATGCATGCCTCAAGAGAGAAAGAAATACTTGGGGGGAAAAAAAGAGGAGGTTGGAGGCCCAGCAAAAGAAGAAAGAAAAAAAGTTGGTGCATATCTGTGTGTGTGTGTGTGTGTGTGTGTGTGTGTGTGTGTGTGTGTGCATATCTCTGTGCATGTGCCTGTGTGTGTGTGTGTGTGTGTGTGTGTGTGTGTGTGTGTGTGTGTCTGTATGTGTGTGTGTACATGTGTGTCTGTCTGTCTGTCTGTCTGTGAGTGTGAGTTTGTTTGGCAAGTGAGTGTGCATGCTGGAGTCTGGTCATGCTCTGTGTATATAAACATTTTAATCAAATTCACCATATTTGTAATGAGTACCTGTACCATAATACCAATGAAAAAAAAAAAAAGACAAAACACAAAACAACATCAGGACATGCAATAGGCAGAGATATTTTTTCAGGAATAAGTTCCCTCCTTCTGTTCAGCTATAAACACGGCTTCAAACACAAACTGTCAGGAAGAAATGAATAAATCACCAGTGCATCCAGTTTCTGTCAGTGTGTCATGTTCGGAGGCCTCATAGAAGAAATAATAATAACAATAATAATAATAATAAGCATCATTTTATGATGATGATAATAATAAGCACCATTTTCTCATTTGATTGAGTTAGCGCACGTAAAAGAACCCACGGCAACAAAAAGATTGTTCCTGGCAAAATCTGTAGAAAAATCCACTTCGATAGGAAAAACAAATAAAACCGCACGCAGGAAAAAATACCCAAAAAAATCGGTGGCGCTGTAGTGTAGCAACGTGCTCTCCCTGGGGAAAGCAGCCCAAATTTCACACAGTGAAATCTGTCGTGATAAAAAGAAATACAAATACAAATACAATAGTTGGGTACACTTTCCAGCAGCGAAAAAAAAGCAAACCACTGTTTAACCTCTTTCCCTAACCCCTCCTTTGAGACCGTAACATCATGTTAGGTCAGACACATTTTCATGGTCACATTTTAGAACAGACGCATCACTGACCTTGATGAAAGGAACAGGTCATATGAAAGGAATCTTTCTGTCATTCCTAATTATAAATCTTAAAAAAAGAGAGAAAGAAAAATAACAACAACAAAAAAACTATGTCTCAGCAAGATTCACTATTGGTTTCACGAGAAATGATTGAATATGTGAAAAAGAAATATCCTGCCAAGCCATAAAGTGACTTTAATAAATACACAGTAAAGGTTTCTAAACCATATAAAAACAAAAGAAATACATGTATGTGTGTGTGGTGTGTGTATGTGCACATGTGTACATGTGTGTGTGTGTGTCTGTCTGTGAATCCCAAGACCTTGAATCAAGTCATAATCAAACAACTGGCCGATGAAATTCATAAACAGATTTCAAAATTCTCCCTCTGCCACCCTCAGTGATTCTGAGGTCTGTGGTGACACATCAGACACGCTTTCAACTCACTGATGTATGAATAGATGATGAATGATATGGATACTTATGTAGTGCCTGTCCTCTGTCGCAGACCAGGCTCAAAACGCTTTACAAACACAGGGTCATTTGCACAACAGCCAGCGCTATTTTGGGAAGACATGAGTTTTGAGACAAGACTTGAAAAAGCTGAGTGCAGAGACTTAACAAAGTGAAAGAGGGAGCTCATTCCAAGTGCAAGGTCCAGAGACACAGAGTGTCATAGCAGTTTTAGCAGCAGCAGGTTTAATCAGCGCTTCTTTCAACCACAAGAAAATTGCTATGACTCTTTTTGTTTCTACTGACGACTTTGTGCTTAAAATCCATGTTTGAATTTAAAACTGTCGTTGTCATTGGTTGACGATGTGAACATTGTCACCGAACTGAATATATCCAAGTTCAAAGACAGGCATAAATGTATATTTACAAAGAGACAGACATATATATATGACATCGCACTAAATTATAAACTTTTATTATAACACCTGGAAAAGAAAGTATGCGGACGTCAAATTCAAATCGAGCACCTTTTGATTTCTCTTCTTTTCTTTTCAGATATAAGAACTATATGGCATCACAAAGGTAAATGTCTGGAACTATTAAAAAAATTTTTTTTTTAAAGAAGAAGAAGAAAAATTGTCACCCTCTTCAGTTAGGGTAATTTTTTGCTAAACAAATCAAACCTGTTACTGATACATGTGTTTATGTTCATGAACAGCTTCAAACTCAACAGCTTCCCAGTCAACGACACCCTGTCCTAACTAAACACAATTCAATGCACATTACACAGAACAGCTTTGTGAAAGTTATTATACAATACATGATATGAGCAACGCTTTAAACAAATTTGGATTATCATAATTAATCTCTCAAAACACAAAACAATGTACACTCTACATCCCTTTTCAAGTTCTGCACACAAAAGTATCATTTTTTTTTCCCAATCTTCACGTCAAGTGCCAAGGCTCAGCCCTGCGATGGCCTTCGCAGTTGGCTGGATGACAAACGACATATGTTGACCGAATTCATAACAGAACATTCTGTACAAAATGAAACCATCAACTGTAGTCGTGCACTTCCAAATTAAGGCGGGATCATACACAACGAACGAAAAAGGCCACAAGCACATGCCGCAGATGAAACGACATCCATTGTGTATCCACACAACACTAACAGCAAGGCAATACTGCTGTATCCACACAACACTAACAGCAAGGCAATACTGCTGTATCCACACAATACTAACAGCAAGGCAATACTGCTGACCTGAGACTTTCTCTGACTAAACTTCCTCTCACATTCATTCAGCTTCAAACTGCCCACCCACCTTCCTCCACAGACAATACATTCTGCGTGAACTGAGAGACCCGTCCCCGCCCCATACCCCCCCCCCCCCCCCCCCCCTGCCCCCTCCCCCACACGACCTTATCAACTACTCCAGAAGACAAGGATGCTGGGACTTCCTTTTTTATGATTTCGAGTGTTTATGTACTCGTGTTCAATTCCTGGGCACCTCTTCTTCATTTACATACACTTCTTCACAATTTCTGGTCATCTCTTGAACATGTGGATGATACATTCATGATCTCATGTGCTTTTGCACTCATGTTCAATTTCTGGTCACCTATTCTTCATTTACATACACTTCTCAATTTCTGGTCACCTCTTCTTCATTTACATACACTTCTTCACAATTTCTGGTCATCTCTTCTTCACTTACATACATACACTTCTTCATAATGTTTGGTAATCTCTTGAACATATGGATGATACATTTTGGTTGTGGGTTCATGTCTGCTTCGCCATGATGGTTGCCCACAATGATATAACAATGTGATCGGTTAGCAGTCAGCTTGCGTCTATTCCATCAAGGAGATGGTTTCTCTCTGCTAACTGATGTTCGAGGCAGACATCCAGAATAGTTTGTGCTCCCTTAAGCACTTCTGTCCTCAAGAAAAGCCTCTGTTTAATCATACAATATACAGCATAGATTATACAAGTAAATGATGGACGTATCTGGTTTCAAGAACACCACACCTCCACTTCAACCGGTATGAACATTCCTTTTTTCGTTTGTTTATCACTTTCATCCAGCAAGCATGTACCCATTTTTGTGGCTCTTCCAAATGTATCACACACTCATTTTTGCACTCCCTTGATCTACCCGTTGTTGATGCATTCAATATTACATGCCGCTTCTTGTACTGTAATTACCACCTTTTCACAAGTTCACAGAAAGAACTCATTATCATGTGACAACATCAACAAGCAGACACACACACACTGACTGAAACCATTTGTTGTCAGATTCATACACACACACACAGACACACACACACACACACACACACACACAATCAGCATAGCATGGAGAAACAAAGCAAACAAACAAACAAAAGCAAAAATCAAAAATTTTGTTTCAAGGCACATGGTGAGATCGATACTTAATTTCCATGCAACACTGGCATAAAACTAACAAGCAATCATGACCTGAAAACAAGTTAGACTTCATTATTCATCTGAAATATTTTCAGGTTTGTGATTATTGCGTTATCATTGTTATACACCCCTCTGTTTTTCCACTTCATTCTTATTCAGTTATTATTCTATTTTTCATTCATAATACCTTCAGGCATTCATTCCTCTGTCCAGGCGCATTCTTCAAAATGAAGAATGTGTATGGTAGTTGTTGTTTGTTTTTACGAAGGCAAAATGTAAAATAAAGTTGTTTATGGATCTGGAGAAAGCACTGAAATCATCTATAAAAAGAAAGGATTATATTCAGAGAAATATTCAGAGGATTGTACTCCATGCAGAGACCAACACAGAGGATTACATTCAAAGAAATAAATGGATCGTATTCCTTAAACAGACCTGCACATAACATAATGAAAGTGAACACCACAAACAGATGCATTATCAGATTTGTGCATGAATGGATGAAACCCCCCTCCCCCACCCAACCCTCTCTCCCACACACACACAAAGTTTGGGAACCCATGGTTTTTAAGATATTAAAAAGATACACAGTGAATCTGACACCCCTCCCACATCCCCCCCACAAAAAAACAAACAAACAACAACAACAAAACAACCAAACTAACTAACTAAAAAACCAAAAAAAACACACACACACAAATACTCCGTACACAACTCTGTTTTTCATAGTAAAACATCCGTTTATCATTGACTGGAATATCAGTGGCAAGAATTTGAAAACAAATTTTTTTCACAAACACCCAACATGAAACAGATGCCAGAGATGGATGGAGAACTGTGGTTGACTGACAAGCAAGCAGGACACAAACATAAATGATAAATCAATAATCTCTCACCCTCCCCTTCAAGACCTCATTGTCTTTCCAGTGGGTGCAGCAGACGCTGTGTATGTGAGCTGCTCCTCTTTCTTCCAACAACTAACTGCAATCAACACTTCACTAACGTGCAAAGAGAAATGTCATGAAACACCCATCCCCCCCCACCCCCCCACCCCCCCAAAAAAAGCCTCAATGCCTTAGCTGGAAATGTCCGGAACGAAAACAGGATCTAGGAGTATCAAAGGCAATCTTTAAGCTTGGACCCAAGAATCAAACGTTACCATCAAACCAGAATAATGTAACACTGACTGATAATTGTGCAGCAGATATCATGGGAAAACAGAAACACAACAATCACATTTGTTTGCTGGTTGTTGTTGTTTTTTTAAGTATAACATATATACATATAGTATAGACAGTAGTATATGATACATATTCTGCAGCAGAGAAGGAAACAAAATAATGTGGATGGATATTTTTTTCAAATTAAGACTAACAAGCATTTGGACTTTTTTTTCATACATTTTTAGGAACAAAATAATGTGGATGGACAATTTTTTTCAAATTAAGACTAACAAGCATTTGGACGTTTTTTCATACATTTTTCAAATTAAGACAAACGAGCATTTGGACTTTTTTTTTCGTACATTTTTTCAAATTATAACTAAAAAGCATTTGGACTCTTTTTTTTGTTGCTGTTTATACTGGCATCTAAAATTAAGCAGACAACATACTGCTGTTCTCTGTATGCCTGTAACTCTTCTCACTCTCTCCACAAGTCTTGATGACGCTTCTTAACTCACTCAGTACGGCCAGTCCTCTCTTCTCCTCTATACAGACCCCTCGGATGTCCAGTGGGTGTCTGACTGACCCAACCTTTAGCTTCCGTCGTCAGAATTGTGGTATTCTTTATCAACATTCACCTCTTCAGTATAAGAGCCTTCCGCTTGCAATATTTTGATGATGGTAACTGGGGTGAAACGCTGTTAACGTCATCTCTTTCGCCGTTCGTATGGAGAGAGTTAATTAAACTTCTCTTTCATACATAACATGAGCATCTCTCTCTCTCTCCCAAAAAATTACGAATAAATCATCTCTCTCTCTCTCTCTCTCTCTCTCTCTCTCTCTCTCTCTCTCTCATTGTTTTCAACAAAACTTAGCTTCACTGCAACCTGTATCAATTTGTCCAGTAAAGGTAAGAATGCAGTTTTATGTATTTTGCGACAATTACGTAATTTGAATAATGACAGTTTATCTTTGTTTCTCAAGTTATTTGATTTACTGGTTCAACCCATTGTCCAGTACGGTGCAGAACTTTGGGGCGTGGTGCTTCAGCATGCCATATTGAAAAAGTACACTTATTTGCTTTAAAAAAAGTTTCTGGGGATTGAAATGCGAACACCCAATAATCTTGTATATGGCGAAACCAATAGATATCCAATATACATAAATTCTACGATACGTTGTATTCATTATTGGTTGAAGTTAACGAGATTGGATAATCAGAGACTGCCACGTATAGCCTATAGGATGTTAGATGATTTAGATGAAAAAGGCAAAAGAAACTGGGCGTCAAATATTCGATGTAAATCATACCAATATGGTTTTGGATATGTATGGATGAATCAAGGTGTCCAGGAAATTAAACAGTTTCTCATTGAATTTAAAGAAAGATTGATTGTTTGCAGGTGGCAGGAATGGAACTCATATAAGGAAGACAGCGACCGGTTTGAAATGTACAGAACATTTTGTAATATTCATGAAGTGAAAACGCACTTGCAAATTAGCTTAGACAAACATTTAAAATTCATAATGGCAAGATTTAAATTAGGTATTTCAGAAATTGCTCAACATTATCATTGGTACCGAAAGCATTCTGTGGATGAGTTGAATTGCCCTCTGTGTAGAAGTGGTGTTGAAAATGAGTTACACTTTATTTTATGTTGTACTGCTTTAAGTAAATTAAGAGAACAGTATATTCCACGAAAGTATTTTAAGTTTCCAAATCAATTTCAGCTAAGTCTGTTGATGGCATCTAATAAAGAAAGCATTGTAAAGAATTTGTCCATTTACATATATAAAGCATTTAAGTTAAGATCAATAATGATATCATAATTCCTTTGATGATTGTTTCACCTGTGCACTTGCATGTTTAATAATGTTGTATACTGCATCCCTTCATGAGTGCAATGGCCTATATGAATAAATCACCTGAATCCGAATCCAAATCCGAACCCTCTCTCTCTCCCCCTCTCCAGGCCCCTCTCTCTGTATCTGTCTAGACCTCTTAATACTTTTTTCCATCTTTGACAAGGCACATAAAACAATCCGGAACAGTCATAAATCATTTACTTTATCAGCACAAACCAAACTTACTTCTAATCTTATTTTTTTTTTTTTGGTTCTAAATCAACATACTGAAAACATAGGGTTTTATTTAAACATAAGCACCAAACAATCTCTGAAGACATATTCTAAGCATAATGCATTAAGGTATGAACATCATCATCAATACAAAAAGGAAAATAATAATGGGAAAAAAAACACCTGATACAAACAGTTGTAACTCAGAAGTATGAAACAGTGCGCATCCAAAGCTGTACAAATGACACAAACTATTCAATGCAACTTTGAATAAAATGTTACAGAAAACTGGTATCATTACAATATACTGTCAAAATTAAAGGCAAGACAGCACATATTATTGCAATGATATTCATTTATCACTGTGAATGTATGTATATGTGTGTATTTTCCACATTTCACTGCATGTGTTTATGATTGTGATGTGTGTGTGTGTGTGTGTGTGTGTGTGTGTGTGTGTGTGTTAGTTTCTGTGTGTTTCTGTGTGTGCCTGTGCGTGTTTTAGCATTCATACTTCAATATATTTGGGACAGCTTTCACTACGCAAATTTGAACGGCTGATCTTGAGTTTACCTGCATACACACATGTACATTGTGTATTTCTTCCTTTCTGCGTTCGTGGGCTGCAGCTCCAACATACACTGCTTCTATCTACCAGTGGCCTTTCATGGGCATACCCGTTTTTTCCCATGAAGCAAGTAGCCATACTCTGTTTTCCAGAGTGTGCACACTGGGTATCAAATGCTGACATGGATTGCAGGATCTTTAACAAGCGCACCTCATCTTCTGCAAGTGTGCGCATACACACAGAAGGGGATTCAAGCACTTGCAGGTCTCACAGATCAACAGACCTGCAAGTGCTCGAATCCCCTTTGTGTGCATGCACCTGCAGGTCTGCATGTATATTGATCTGTGAGATCGGAAACACCTCCACCTGTAACTTTCAGCTATCAGGGCCAGCAACCAGGAATCGAATCTTGGATTCTCAGATTGAAGATCCAGCACCCTACCCACTTGGCTAATGCACTCATCATAGCTTGTGACTGCATTGCACACGAGCATGCGAACCTGTGGAGTTTTGTTTAAATGTATGTGCATGCACACACACACACACACACTCACACAAACACACACACACACACATAGATGCACTCACATGTGCACACGCACACACACACACATGTGGAAGTGATTGAATAAAACTGAGTAATTCAATGTGTGTGGCAATTTGGTGGAGAGGAGAAAGGGTTCTCAAGTGCTTGGAGTTCTTTTCAACATCCACAATTACCAGCCACACACTCCATACTGCTGACAAAAAAAAAACAGTTCACATTAAATCATACACTGATATATATACAAAGCACAGTTTACACAAATTACTTGATTATTTGAAATCTAAGGATATACGGACACAAGCAGAGATGCACAGGCACAGGCACACACACACACACACACAGAGGGAACAGTCTGATTGTCTGGTGATAATAAATGGCAAACAAACAGGCCCTGTATTTATATTGGTCTGTTTTGTCCCAGAGGTAATCCAAAAGATAATCTAAGTGCCACAGTCGCACACCCAGCAGCATAAAGCCTTCAATGTATGTACAATGGGATCAACTCACAATGAAGGGCAGTTCATTATTTATTACAAGACGGTTTTCAATAAACCCTATCCTTTGGCGTATTCTCTCTTCTTTATGTCGTTATGGTCATTACTTCTTTCCTGGCAATTTTGCTGCAGTTGATCATGAGCATAAAAAAAACCCAAAAAACGATTGAAAGAATTATGTCTGGGAAACAGCGATTCTTTTCCCAAAGCCATAGTCTCATCAATCAATGTTTTTGACACATGGGCAAAATCAATCACATCTTCATCATACAGTGATTCATAGAGATTTCTATAAAACAAACAAAAAAACACAACAAAACAGTAACTTATTCAAACCTTGGGAGTTCACAGCCTCAGCAGGCTTCCATGCCATACTGATGCAGAGTGATGGCCTAAAGGTAACACATCCGCCTAGGAAGCGAGAGAATCTGAGCGCGCCGGTTCGAATCACGGCTCGGCCGCCGATAATTTTCTCCACCT
This sequence comes from Babylonia areolata, assembly GCF_041734735.1. Lineage (NCBI taxonomy): Eukaryota > Metazoa > Mollusca > Gastropoda > Neogastropoda > Buccinidae > Babylonia > Babylonia areolata. Next base: position 55,199,462 of record NC_134878.1, on the reverse strand, counting down.
CCACTAGACCTTGAGTGGTGGTCTGGACGCTAGTCATTCGGATGAGACGATAAACCAAGGTCCCGTGTGCAGCATGCACTTAGCGCACGTAAAAGAACCCATGGCAACAAAAGGGTTGTTCCTGGCAAAATTCTGCAGAAAAATCCACTTTGATAGGAAAAAACAAATAAAACTGCACGCAGGAAAAATACAACAAAAAAAAAGGGTGGCGCTGTAGTATAGCGACACGCTCTCCCTGGGGAGAGCAACCCGAATTTCACACAGAAAAGTCTGTTGTGATAAAAAGAAATACAAATACAAATACAAAAAACACAGAAACTAAACTGTTTCCACCAGATTACATGTGGACACACCCAGAAATGCTGCAGAACTTACTTCCCTTTCTTTGCAGTTTATGCAGAAATGTGAAAACTGTTTCAACGCGATGAATTTTGATGCCGGAGCAATGTCTGGACACAGGGCTAAAAAAGTTCAAACAAAAATCAAGACCACAACCCCTCCACTTCTGTGCTTGGGGTGAGTCCTGTCAATGTCGTCAATGTCAGCAGATTCATGGGGGGGGCTGTTGTTTGAAGGACGTGGTGGCAGTCTCCACTCTGGGGGAGACGCTCACTCAGTCTGGCTCCGCGACTAAGCCATTATTGTCGTTAGTAGGGGGCTTAGTAGGTGGTGTCCTAAGTACGTTAAATCAGAACAGGCCTCCTGGCGACCTAACATTGATGGTTCCCTGTGGATTGCCGACGCTGGAACTGCGACGGACGATCCCGGGTGTGGCCGTGTATGGGGGAATGTAAATGAGCGGCGTGGGAGTAATGCCACTGGAATGGTGCAGATGATGGGGCAGCAAAAAAAACAAAAAAAAAAAAAAACAAGACCACTGTAGACCACTGCCTTTCTTTCGTTCCTTTCCCCTGTCTCCGTTGCTGTCTTTCCGGCTCTCTTTCACCGCCACAATCCTTTTCTTCTTCCCCTCCTCTGAATGGATGACTGGCCGTTTCTCCTTCTTTCTCTCCTCTGCCACCCCTCTATCAACAATGCAGGTAGTGGTGACCATGTGACACTGACGTAATTATGGCAGCATGTCACATGTGCACATACACAAAAATCACACACACACAATAAGTCACAAAATTGGTTAAAAACTGATGAGAAATCACAGCTTGAAAAAAAAAACAATCAGAAGAAAAGCAAGAACAAAACAAAATCAAAAAGAACAAAAATCTATGAAAGTGATTGCAATGATTTAAATTAATTATAATTATGAAGGTGACTGCTATGGTTTAGATGAATTTTCAATACACACATGCATACACACAACAGAAAACATATACAGACTGACACTCACAAAGAAAACATAGACACAGACACAAACACACACACACACCTACACACACACACACAAACAGGTGAAAATTCTCTCAAGCACAATAGTAAACCACCTTCCGATCATGAAGAACCGCTCTCCTGCGCTTCGAGTTCCACCTCCTCCACCTCAACAACTGACTCCTCTTCCTCCACCATTTCATCGAGGTCCAGGTCATCCTCGCTGATGTACCCTTCCCGCGTTCCTGGGGAATGGGACGACTGGAAATCTTGGCGAATCAGTTCCAGCTCTCGTAGCTCCTCCTGCACAGTATGTTTTTTTTGGGTTTTTTTTTTTTTTTTTTTTTTTTTGCCAGTGCTTTGAATTCTATTTGGGAAGGGGATGGGGTTGGGATGGGGGGTTGGGGGTGGGTGGGGGATATATATGTATTATTATCATTATCATTATCTATCAATACATTTTTCCCCTTGCCAAGAAGGTTACATTCTCTCAACAGATGATATTTCACAATGACCATTACAAAGTAATACCCATCGAAATACAAGAATGCTCAAGCACTAGTATTTTCCGATTCCATGACTGACACTCTCGCAAGAGAAGAATGTGAGAGACACTCTCCCAAGAAAAGAGAGAGAGAGAGGGAGACACTCTCCCATGACAGGAGAAAGAGAGAAGAAAGAAAGAGAGAAGAAAGAAAGAGAGAGAGAGAGACATCCTTCCAAGCACTGCCCCGCGCAGACCTTACCTGCACCATCTGCATGTGATGGACTCTCTTGTTGCTGATGACCCGCATGGGGAAGGGGTTCAGGTCATGGAAGGCGATCTGTGAATCACAAAAAGTCATGGAAGGTTATCTGTGCATCAAAGTGATCTGTGCATCACAAAAAGTCATGGAAGGTTATCTGTGCATCAAAGTGATCTGTGCATCACAAAAAGTCATGGAAGGTTATCTGTGCATCAAAGTGATCTGTGCATCACAAAAAGTCATGGAAGGTTATCTGTGCATCAAAGTGATCTGTGCATCACAAAAAGTCATGGAAGGTTTGTGCATCAAAGTGATCTGTGCATCACAAAAAGTCATGGAAGGTTATCTGTGCATCAAAGTGATCTGTGCATCACAAAAAGTCATGGAAGGTTATCTGTGCATCAAAGTGATCTGTGCATCAAATCAAAGTGATCTGTGCATCAAATCAAAGTGATCTGTGCATCAAATCAAAGTGATCTTGGCATCAAACAAAGTGATCTGGGCATCAAACAAAGCCATCTTAGCATTATAAAAGTGATCTGGTCATCAAACAAAGCCATCTTAGCATTATAAAAGTGATCTGGTCATCAAACAAAGCCATCTTAGCATTATAAAAGTGATCTGGTCATCAAAGTGATCTGGGCATCAAACAAAGCGATCTGGGCATCAAAGTGATCTGGGCATCACACAAAGCAATCTGGGCATGATCTGGGCATCAAACAAAGCAATCTGGGCATCAAACAAAGCGATCTGGACATCAAACAAAGCGATCTGGACATCAAACAAAGCAATCTGGGCATGATCTGGGCATCAAACAAAGCGATCTGGGCATCAAACAAAGCGATCTGGGCATGATCTGGGCATCAAACAAAGCAATCTGGGCATGATCTGGGCATCAAACAAAGCGATCTGGGCATCAAACAAAGCGATCTGAGCATGATCTGGACATCAAACAAAGCAATCTGGGCATCAAACAAAGTGATCTGGACATCAAACAAAGCGATCTGGGCATCAAACAAAGTAATCTGGGCATGATCTGGACATCAAACAAAGCAATCTGGGCATCAAACAGTGATCTGGACATCAAACAAAGTGATCTGGACATCAAACAAAGCAATCTGGGCATCAAACAAAGCAATCTGGGCATCAAAACAAAGTGATCTGGGCATCAAACAAAGCGATCTGGGCATCAAACAAAGCGATGACCACTGTCACCTGCTGCCACACCCACATAAACATCAGTCTGTTTCTCATCACATCTGTGGAGTGGTGGCCATGTGGTCACACACACACACCTGTGAAGCAAGGGAACCTGAGTGTACAGGATCGAACTCCACACTCATCAGAGTATGCTCCCCCTCCACTAACCTGAGGGATGATCTGGCAAAGAGTCTGTTGGATAAGACGAGAAATCGAGGTCACATGTGCAGCATGTACTTAGCATGCACAAAAGAACTCATGATAACAAAAAAGGTTGCCCCTGGCATAATTCTGAGGAAAACTCCCCTCTGATGAGCATGAGAGTGTATGCACACGACTTAATCCTGACTGTATGACACAGGAAATGAATGATGAGCAACTAAAGGCAGCTCTCGGTAAGTTCTACCCATGAAGATGCTCATACATGTCAATCATTGTTTGGATTCTGAAACTGTTATGAGATTATCTACCTTACTCATATGGATGAGTACCTTACTCGCACATGATATAAGAACAAAAAAAACGTAATTGTTGAACTTTCAAATACAGCTAAATACTGGTGAATGATAAGCTAACAATAATGCACCATCCAACCTTCCTGAGTGATGAAATGATCTTGATTTATATATGGCCTGTGAAAATGTCCATGCTCATGTTGTGAGTTCACACTGCCAACTTCACACGAACACAGGAAAAACAAGAAACAACACGGAAACAACAAGAAACAATCAAATTTCTGACAGTAGACAACACACACACACACACACACACTCACAAACGCACACCCACCCCACAACCACATTCCTCTATCAGACAAAGCCCTGTTGTATGTATACTGCGCCACACAAACAGAAACTCAACCAACCTGAGCAATTCTCTTGATGTTGGTGACCTTCTCACCCAACATACGCATGTAGCGATAGATCTGGGGAGCCTCCATCAGCTTCAGAATGTCTTCCTCAGCATACTTCAGGAAAGCCAGGCCAAATCGGAACAGGACCTTCAACACAAAAGGTCAGCACTAACAATACTGTGCTAAAAAAAACAGAACCTCCAACTAGCGAGGACAAAATGAACCAGTGTCACACTCACAAACAGAACATTCAGTGGCAGTGACAATGCAGACCATGACAGACTAACAATGTCACATTCACAAACAGAATGTTCAACTGCTGTGACAATTCAAACAGTGTACAGATCTATCAATTTCACATTCACAAACAAAACTTTCCACTAAAGTGACGATTCAAACAGTGTACAGTTCTGACAATGTCACACTCACAAACAGAACTTTCCACTATGTGACAATTCAGTGTACAGCCCTAACAATGTAACACTCGTGAACCAAACTTTCCACCAAATTCAAACAGTGCAGAGTTCGAACAATGTCACACTCATGAAGAGAACTTTCCACTAAAGTGACAATTCAAACGGAGTATAGTTCTAACAATGTCACATTCACAAACAGAACTTTCAACTTCAGTGATAATTCAAACAGCGTATAGTTTGAACAATTTCACACTTACACACAGAACTTTCCAAATAAAGTGATGATACAAACAGTGTACAGTTCTAACAATGTCACACTAATAAAAAGAACTTTCCACTAAACTGACAAATAATAATAATAATAATAATCATATATTGTACTTATATGGCGCGAACTCCCCATATGATGGCCTCTAAGCACCTCACATGAGATAAAACATATACAACAGTGTATACCACACACAAGAGCACATGAGGACATAGAAGTGGGAAAACATCTATATAAACCAATACAATACTACAAATTGCCGATATGAATAATCGCAGGAAAATGGCACAAAACACACCCCCTACACACACACACACACACACACACACACACACACACGCACCACAGGAATACACCAATGGAGGGGGAACACAGGGAGGAGTGCAGAGGGTGGGAGGAGACATACAACGGACTATGCTTCCTCACATCGAAAGGCCATTTTGAACAGGTGGGTTTTAAGTTTTCCTTTGAAAGAGGACAGCGTTGATGAGTGCCCGAGCTCCAGAGGAAGAGAATTCCAGACAGAAGGTGCTTGATACTGAAAAGCCCTTTGACCAATTCAAACAGTGTAGAGATCTAACAATGTCACACTCACAAACAGAACTTTCAACTGCAGTGACAATTCAAACAGTGTAGTTCTATGTCACATTCACAAACAGAACTTTCCACTAAAGTAGCAATTCAAACAGTGTACAGTTCTAACAATTTCCCATTCACACACAGAACTTTCCATTAAAGTGACAATTCAAACAGTGTATAGTCCTAACAATGCCACATTCATGAAAAGAACTTTCTACCAAAGTGACAATCCAAACAGTGTGCAGCTCTAATAATGTGTTATTCACAAACAGAACCTTCCACTAAAGTGACAATTCAAACAGTGCATAGTATTAACAATGTAACACTCATGAAAAGAACTTTCCATTGAAGTGACAATTCAAACAGTGTACAGTTCTAACAATGTCACATTCACAAACAGAACTTTCAACTGCATTGATAATTCAACAGTGTGTAGTTCTAACAATTTCACATTCACAAACAGAACTTTCCACACAAATGACAATTCAAACAGTGTACAGTTCTGACAATGACAATTCATTGTACAGTTCTAACAATGTCAAGCTCACAAACAGACCCTTCAACTACCAAAGACAACTTGACAATTCCATACAAACAACTTTCAACTGCAGTGACAATTCAAAGTGTGTGACGTACACGAACTTAACTGTCAGAACACAATGAGAACTCCAACAATGTCAGGCTCTACCATTAATTTCTTTAACTGTTTTACAAAAACCACTAACAAACACAGCTTGCAGATCTGCAGTCCCAATGAACAGAACAAACAGTACCTATTACCCATTACCAGCCAAATACCATAATACATTCAATTTATTGGAGAAATTACGTTTCCATCAAATGACTCCTTGGATTTAATGAACAGATCTAAATCTTCTATCAAAGGCATTCAGAGGACTTTTCTTTTTTTTTTTTTTTAGTCCAATGCAGTATCTTGTTTCTCTGTCTGATCAACTGACACACTGACAGACTGACTGACTAATATAATGTGCCAAGACTCAAAACCAAGATTTGATTGACTTGCAAAAAGGGAGAACCTGCTCTGCAACACTCACCATGTCGTTATCAAAGAAGTCCCACATGATGATGATGACTTGGCTACTTATACAGCGCCTGTCCTCGGTTGGAGACCAAGCTCTAAACACTTCACAAACACAGGGTCATTTGCACAACAGGCTGCCTACCTTGCAAAAAAAAAATATATATATATATATATATATAAAAGACAACAAAACAAAATGTACCTTGCTACCCTCATACAAGAGGGCATCCCAACAGCGGAGGAAAGTTTCGGGTCGGATGTTGTCGACAAAAATGGTGAGGAACCAGTTGAAGGTGTACAGCGAGAGGTCCACGTCATGCTGCTCAAAGTGAGTGTGCAGCTTCGGCAGCTTCTCCGCCACCAGTTCCTTCAACACTCGCTGCACAAAGTTACAGTTTTCAGTTCTGTCAAGGAGGCATCACTCTGCATTTGGACAGATCCTTATACACTACACCACATCTGTGAGGTAGGTGCCTAGAACCTAGCAGCAGAACCCAATGCACTTAAAAATGTGCTTCTGTGGGTTTTTTTTGTTTTTTTGTTTGTTTGTTTCTGGGGCTGGTCAGTGGCTTTGTAAGCTGCACACAGACTGAGAACAGCCAGCCCAAGACAAGACAATTGTACAACTCCCCCCCTCCCCCCTGCCCCCCACCTCCCCCGCCCCCCACACCCCTTCCCACCTACCCCATGGCCCACCCTGTATTTCAACATATTTCGTAAATAATTCAACACTGATTGCACGAAACAAAAACAAACCTATATGTCAACACTCACTACACAAAACAAACACACACACACCTATTTGTCAACACTCACTGCACAAAACACACACACCTATATGTCAACACTCACTACACAAAACACACACACACCTGTATGTCAACACTCACTACACAAAACAAACACACACCTATATGTCAACACTCACTGCACAAAACAAACACACACCTGTATGTCAACACTCACTGCACAAAACAAACACACACCTGTATGTCAACACTCACTGCACAAAACAAACACACACCTGTATGTCAACACTCACTGCACAAAACAAACACACACACTTATATGTCAACATTCATTGCACAAAACAAACACACACACCTATATGTCAACACTCACTGCACAAAACAAACACACACACACCTATATGTCAACACTCACTGCACAAAACAAACACACACACACCTATATGTCAACACTCACTGCACAAAACAAACACACACACACCTGTATGTCAACATTCACTGCACAAAACAAACACACACACACCTATAGTAAAGAGTGGTAACTCTCTCCATTCACAAGGTACACAACTTAAGTCAGTGCTGCTTACGCTACCGATTCAGCTAGCACACAGGTAAATAAAAGGTACACAGGAACAAACCCAGACACTTCCTCAAAAAAGGAAGTGCCCGGCCTGTCCTTATACCGATCATTTGACATGTGCACACACCAGCAAAGACAGAAGAAATGTGCAAACACAAATTAGCTTTTATTCAAGACTGGCATAGCCTCTTTAATCCTGAACAAGCCACACAGAACACATGGACAATACAGAACAAAATACATGGTTGCCTTGGTGAAATGTTCTCTTGTTTTATGTATCGTAGATCTGTTATGTAGTGTACAAATACTGATGATCATGCAACATAGCTGAAGAACACAAAGCCAACGGTCTTGGCTGTCTATTCTGCCATGCTTGGAAACCCAAGAGATGAGGCAGTTACAAAGGGACATTACTCATCTCAACAGTTTCAGTTTCAGTAGCTCAAGGAGGCGTCACTGCGTTCGGACAAATCCATATACGCTACACCACATCTGCCAAGCAGATGCCTGACCAGCAGCCTAACCCAACGCGCTTAGTCAGGCCTTGAGAAAAAAAAAAAAAGAAAAAAAGGTGAATAAATAATCGATAAGCTTACATAAATAAATAAATAAATAAATAATAATTATGATATAAAAAAAAAGTAGTAGTAATGATAATAATAATAATAAAATAATAACAATAATAATAAATAAATAAATAAGACAACAATGATGATAAATAAGCAAATAAATGTAAAACATGAAGACACACATTCACACATACCCCCACACATGCATAACAGATATGCACAAAACATGCAGTTTCACAGATATGAAAGCACAGTCAAATACATATAAACGTACATGAGCTCCAACACACACACACACACACACACACCACATTACCCTGCACCTCCTCTACCCCCTCATCTCAACATTGCAGTGGATCCACAATGAGTCAGTGGTAAAGTCAAACCAGGTTACAAAAGGAAGAGAGGGACACACCTGATCCGCCTGAGCGGCAGCCAGGGTCTTGGTGTAGTAGTCCTTGGGCATGATGTGCTCTATCAGGGCCTCCAGGCACCAGAACGACTCCTCCTCACTCAGGAAGAGCAGAGCGATGGCCGCCAGCCGGTTCAATCCCTGAAACAGGTCATGCGTCATCAGTGGGTACATCCACTGCACGTGTGTCAGCGTTTGCGGGTGGGGTGTGTGTTTGTTTGGTTTGTGTGTGCGTGTGTGTGTGTGTGCTTGTGTGTGTGTGTGTGTGCGTTCTTCAGTTTAACTTCTATCCACATAATGAGATTTTAGACGGACATCTGCGTGTGTGTGTGTGTGTGTGTTTGTGTGTGTGTGTGTGTGTGTGTGTGTTTGTGCTTGTGTGTGTGTGCTTGTGTGTGAAGAGGGGAAAAGGGGATGCGGGGGTGCGCATGCATGTGTGTGTGTGTGTGTGTCTGTGTGTGTACGTGTGTGTGCACATGCACGCATGTGTGGACGGGTGTGTGTGTGTGTGTGTAGTGTGTGTGTAGTGTGTGAGTGTGTGTGTGTGTAGTGTGTGAGTGTGTGTGTGAGTGCGCGTGTGTGTGTGTGTGCACGCACACGCGCACGTCAGTGCATACATGCGTATGTAAATGCATGTGTGTGTTTTTGCATATTTGCATCTATATTCTAATCATCTGTGTGTGTGCATGTATGTATGTATCTGTGTGTGCATGCAAACGTATGAGCACCATCAAACGTTCCAAGGTATCAGCATCATTGTCTGTGAATACAGTGGCTGAAGATGAAGTAACAGCAACAGTTACAACAGCTGAAGACCTGCAGTGCATACACCAGCTGTCTGTGATTTACCATAATATTCCTGTGTACAAGAATTTCATTACTTCATCTTTCTCGTATTTCATCTTTATTGCTAATGTACTAGTTTTTTTACCTCTTAAGAAAGAAGGTTTTTTTCAAAAGAAAAATCCACTCTATCATACTTCTGTGTGTGTGTGTGTGTGTGTGTGTGTGTGCGTGTGCGCGTGCATGCATGCTTTGTGTATACGTATGTGCATGTGCATGTGTATGTGCATGATTGAAGCATGACTAAATGACACAGGAAACAAATGATAAGCATCTAAAGGCAGCTGTCAGTCGGCTCTACCCAGGCAGGCAGCCTGACGTGCAAAGTGACTGTGTTTGTAAAGCACTGAGGAGATTGATGTTTGACCAAAGACTAGCGCTATATAAGTACCTTTAATAGCCTTGACTCACTCAGTATGGCCAGTCCTCTCTTCTCCTCTACACAGACCCCTCGGATGTCCAGTGGGTGTCTGAATGATCCAACCTTTAGCTTCCATCGTCAGAATTGTGGTATTCTTTGTCAACATTCACGTCTTCAGTATAAGAGCCTTCCGCTTGCAATATTTTGATGATGGTAATTGGGGTGAAACACTGTTAACGTCGTCTCTTTCACCGTTCGTATGGAAAGAGTTAATGATGATCCTGGATTCAGAGTAGTGAGGGTAGGATGAAAACAAGTGTGTGTGTGTATGTGTGTGTGCGCATGCGCGCGCACACGCTTACATGCAAGTAACAGACATGTATTCCCCCCCCCCCCACCCCCTGTCACCATTTTTGTTTTGTTTTGCTTTGATACTGTACATCCACCAGCAAAAGAATCCAAAACCTGCGCTGCGCACTGCTGCAATGTGCCATAACTCGGCTGATATTCAAAACTCATTTTAAAATAATCTTGTTTCATTTAAATCGTTAAATTGTTGTACATCTTTCAATAAAGATCACACATTCGTAAAAAAAAAAAAAAAGAAAAAAAAAGGTACCTATAATAAGTTGTTGTTTTTGTGTTTTTTTTAAATATACGCATACTTATACACCAATAGAACCTCTACAGTACCAACAGCTAATCTAACCTGGCAGTAGCCGATCAAAGGATTGTGCACGCTGTAGGATAACAAGACTCGACGCAGCTTGGGAATTCCATCGGACTCCATGGAATCAAAGTGACGATTGTTGGGCAAGGTTCGCAACAGATCAAGTTCAATCTGCAACACAGCCATCGTTAGGTATGATATGAGTAGTTTCTTTTGTTTGATTGGACACAGTGTTTGGGTGCTTTTTTCAAAACATAAAATCAAATCATGTCAAATAAATCCACTTCCTGAACAAATACGTCTTGAGGTTTTGTGTGTGTGTGTGTGTGGTGTAGTGTAGTGTGTGTGTAGTGTAGTGTAGTGTAGTGTGTGTGTAGTGTGTACTGTGTATGTGTGTGTAGTGTATGTACTGTGTATGTGTGTGTGTGTGTGTATGTGTCTGAGTGTAGTGTTGTTTGTATTTGTGGTGTGTGTGTGTGTAAGTGTGTGTGTGTTTAGTGTGTGCGTGTGTGTATGTGTATGTGTGTTTAGTGTGTAATGTGTAGTGTGTAAGTGTGTGTGTGTGTGTAGTGTGTAAGTGTGTGTGTGTGTGTAGTGTCTGTCTGTGTCTCTGTGTGTAGTGTGAATGATCTTTTTGAAATGACTTTTTTTTTAACGTTTCATTTTCTTACCACCCACATGTTTTTCTTTTTACATAATAATTGATGTGTGCATGGTGATAAGTGAAGGGTGTGTCAGTTGTTGTTTTTTTTCTCTTTGGTTTTGCTGACAGGCATTTTAAGTGAGCCTGAAGAAAATTTTCTGTTTTTGGTTGAAGCAGATAAAGTATTTTGAACTGAACTGAATTACCTGCTTGGCAGCTGGATTGGACTTGCTGTTCTTTATTCTCTCACCCAGAGCCTTCTTGTAGTACAGAGGTCCAAGCTTGTCGCGTGTTTGTGCCACATAAAAATTGATGCATCTGTCCAGACAAAAAAAAACAAAAACAAAAACAAAAGTACAGAAATAAACTGACACTTTGGGGGGCAGACTCACCAAATAAAATTTGTTCTTAATAAAAACCTTCCTGACCTCCTTTTCTCCCTGTGATTTACCCCAAATGAGCCGACAGAAAATTATGTTGACAACTCCTTCAGTAATAAACAAAAATAACAATTGCCGCTAATATTCAGAACCAAAGACTGGACAGAAAGAGAGAGAGAGAGAGAGAGAGGGAGAGAGAGAAAAGAAGCACAACACTGGAAACAAAAATACCACTGTTAACAAACAGCGATGCACATTTTTACACTGCCTGTCACATAAGTAGTTAACGAACAGAACTGTACATTTTTACACTGCCTGTCATACGAGCAGTTAACAAACAGTGATGCACATTTTTATACTGCCTGTCAAACAAGTAGTTAACGAACAGAACTGTACATTTTTACACTGCCTGTCATACGAGCAGTTAACAAACAGCGATGTACATTTTTACACTGCCTGTCATACGAGCAGTTAACAAACAGCGATGTACATTTTCACACTGCCTGCCATACAAGTAGTTAACAAACAGTGATGCACATTTTTATACTGCCTGTCAAACAAGTAGTTAACCCCTTCACTGCTAGTACGTTTTGCTATGGCCTATGCTGAGAAAATTTTCAGAAAAACAAGAAAAACACGCCAATGATTTTAATTTGCTTATATTTCAAAAAGTACTGAAGATAAGTGCATAAAAGTATATATCAAATGAAAGGAAAATGAACCAAGATTTTGTTTTTGATACTCACATGTTCAAATAATGAGTCAATCTGACAGAAAAATTCCATCAAATGCATTAATAAAAAAATTGGGACTGTCATTCCATCATGTAGGTGCTACAATATCAACCAGGTTGTCAACCTGTCTTTCTTGTGACTGTTGTGATCAACCACACACACTGTCAAGGCTGAGCAACAGTGTCCAGGTGCATAAGACTCCAACACAGTCCACACAAAGAATGAAAAGGGTGTACTCACCCAGGATCTACCGCCAGTAAAAACGCTGTGTGTGGTACTTGCAGAAACAGTCTTCAAGACACAGTGCTGGTTTGCTGGGGCAGTCTGGGCAGTAGAACCCCACATCCTTTCTTTGTCCTTTCTTCCAGCAGACTGCACCTCCTTTGTGGCCAGGCCTTCTGTGGGGTAGGTGGGATGAAGTGTCATCCACACAAGACAAACAGCGTGGTCATCTTTAGCAGTGTCTTGGTCACCAAAAATCATGGCACTAATTACATCCTTCTGAAGTCCAGGAGTGTACTGCTGTTGCCTGCTTTTTTGTAGAGGATGTGTGCATTCAGCATGGCAACTTGTAGAAAATGCACACACAGCTATTTGTACCACTTCAGGGTTTTCCTTGTGACATCGTAGGGCTGCAGCTGTTGGTCAGGATGGTCCATGGCACCCATGTTTTTGTTGTAATCCAGAATTGCTGGAGGCTTGTTTACTGCCTTTTGGTCTTGCTGCTGCTGGTCTTCAGTTGTAGGTTTGTGGCAAGCTGTCAACTCCAGATAGTCCAGGATGAACATCATGATCATCAGCATGCTGCATACCTGAAACAAATTGCATAAAAGACTAAGTCTGTTGGGTTTGGGTTTTTTTGTTTTTTACATATAAAAAGATCATGAAATGGTACCATTTTATTTCTGATTGTTTTCAGAAGCTGAAATACAAACACACACATACCTACCCCACCCCCACCCCAAACCCCCAAAACACACACACACTGAAACTGGTTTATGGTATGCCACACCCCCTTCATTCTCTCTCTCTCATACAAAACAAAATGACAACACACACACACACACACACACACACACACACACACACACACTTCTACAAGTGTTGCATTTACAAAGTAATTTAGGCATACAGTTCTGTATATCATTCTCTGATTTCAGTTTTATAAACATCATCTCTTCCCCCCCCCCCCCCCTCTCTCTCTCTCTCTCTCTCTCTCTCACTCACTCACACACACAACAACAACAATAACAACAACAACAACAAACCAATACACACTCAGGAACGAACACACAGAAAGCTGCAGGCGAGCGACACACGCTGTCATCAACAATGAGCCAGCCAGCAAGCCACGCCCCCCTGGGCTGTGATGGTCAGACACAGTACCCACGTGACTGACTCTCTCTCACTCACACACACTGATCAGTGACTGACGAAGCCACTTACCACAGATAACACATTCAAAACACACACAATGCAGTCATATTCATTGTTACAACAAACGGAAAGCAAATAATAAACTGACAAACCTCGAAAACACCCACCTGCATCTTGAATCAGCTGAGCTTGTCTGTCTTCAGTTTCGTCAAACAACTCCAACCTCCCACCCCCCTCCACTGTCAAAATCAGCGTCTTAGGCATCAACTTCACGCAGTTCTGTCTCATTCAGTCCACAATCTTCATCTCTACTGTTTGCATCGCGAAAGAATTCTTTCAATACAAGTGCAAGTTTTGGGGTTTGTCTACGTTCAGCCATGGCTTTGCAAACACAACTTGAGCTTCGTACAAACTTGCAAAACTTTCGCCATAAATATGACAATCCAATGAATAATTTTAGCTTATGGAACTCAGGAGATAAAGAGCTCTCAGGGGAGCTAATTTAATGGTTAACAGACTGTATTTTCTGCAATGCGTAACTCGAAACATAGAACGTTGTAACATGATGTACGGCGCACGTCAATACAGCATTGCTGAGCGACATTTCATGACGTACGCCGTACGTCAACAGCGCAGTCAAGAGGTTAATGAACAGAACTTTACATTTTTACACTGCCTGTCATACAAGTAGCTAACGAACATAACTGTATATTTTTACACTGCCTGTCACACAAGTAGTTAACAAACAGCGATGCATATTTTTACACTGCCTGTCAAACAAGTAGTTAACGAACATAACTGTACATTTTTACACTGCCTGTCATACAAGTCGTTAACAAACAGCGATGTCATACAAGTAGTTAACAAACAGCAATGCACATTTTCACACTTCCTGCCATAAAAGTACTTAACGAACAGAACTGAACATTTTTACACTGCCTGTCATATATACATTTTTACACTTTCCGTCATACAAGTAGTTAACAAACAGCGATGTACATTTTTACACTGCCTGTCATACAAGTAATCCTAGGCAGAGTGAAAAATGAAAGGTCTCATAGCCTTTTTAAGGCGATCAGGGGAGTGAATTCATACATCCACTGTCTCCAGAGTTCAGTGTACAAGCAGGACCCTATCATCTTCTTCTGCCGTTTTGATCTTCTGTGATGGGCGCAATAACCCAGTGGTTAAAGCGTTGGATTTTCAATCTGAGGGTCCCAGATTCAAATCTCGGTGATGGTGCCTGGTGGGTAAAGGGTGGAGATTTTTCCAATCTCCCAAGTCAACAAAATGTGCAGACCCGCTAGTACCTGAATCCCCTTCGTGTGTATACCGCAAGCAGAAGATAAAATATGCACGTTAAAGATCCTGTAATCCAGTGGGTTATGGAAAGAAGAACATACCCACCATGCACATGCCCGAAAACGGAGTATGGCTGCCTACATGGCTGGGTAAAAACGGTCATACATGTAAAAGCGCACTCATGCATATACTTCAAGTGAACATGGGAGTTTCAACCCACAAACGAAGAAGAAGAAGAAGAAGAAGAACCTTCAGCAACTGAAGTCAAGTACCATTCACAGCAGAGTGTATAACATTAATTTTGTGATGCAAAATTCACTCCTTAGCTTCCTCCGGAAAGTCTTCAGCAGCTTCTCACCCTCTCCATATATGTTCCTTGTACTCGTGAGGGATTCCCATTCTGATGAGAGTCTTGAGTTCAGGGGATCGCATCAATGGTTTGCCTGACTGTGACTGTCCAACCATGAAGTTCTCCCACTTGACATGCTTCGATGTCATTTCATCTGCATCCTGTAAAAAAATTTTTTGTAAAAAGGTTAGGGTTAAAAGTCTCTTAGCCTTTCACTGTACTGCATTGTATTGTATTACTAATTTCTGTCACAGCCTTCACTGTATTGCATTGTATTGTATTACTAATTTTTGTCACAACAGATTTTTCTGAGTGAAATTCGGGCTGCTCTCCCCAAGGACAGCGTGTCACTACACTAAGAGCACACATATTTTTTTTAGTATTTTTCCTGCCTGCAGTTTTTTTTTTGTTTTCCTTTAGAAGTAGATTTTTCTACAGAATTTTGCCAGGGACAACCCTTTTGTTGCCGTGGGGTTCTTTTACGTGCGCTAAGTGCATGCTGCACACGCAACCTTGGTTTATTGTCTCATCCAAATGACTAGCGTCCAGACCACAACTCAAGGTCTAGTGGAGGGGGAGAAAATACTGGCGACCATGCCATGATTCAAACCAGTGCGCTCAGATTCTCTCGCTTCCTAGGCGGACGCGCTACTTCTAGGCTACCACTCCACATAAGGCATTTATAGTCATCAAGGCAGTGATTTCATTCCACTGAGTCAGTAGAGCTCTGCCCAGGAAGGTAGGGCCCAATCCTCATTCCCCAGATGAAGTCAGGTACCCGTTCACACATAGGTGGAGTAAGGAAAGTCAGAGGAAAATGCTTTTCCCAAGGACACAACACCATGACAAAATAAAGCCTCGAATCCTGATCACTGGTCAACACTGGATCTGAAGTCCAACAACACCTATCAGATTCTGCAACAACGCTATCGATAAGAAGAGGAGTGCAAATCAATAAATGCAACTAATTATGTCATGAAATCAATGAAGCATTTCTTATTTGAAGAACTGTTTTCGGTTGCTGTGACTGTGATTGCAGATGGCTATCAAAAATAAAAAGACATGTTTCTTTCAGTATCTTTTCTTTTTTTTTCCCTTTCTTTCTTGGGGGGCCAGAATTGTGTGCATTTATTACTCCTGAATCCTCACAGTTCCCTGGCAAGGGGAGAGCACGTTTTTGACTCACTTGTGTAAACAAAGTGAGTCTATGTTTTAACCCGGTGTTCGGTTGTGTGTGTGTGTGTGTGTGTGTGTGTCCGTGGTAAACTTTAACATTGATATTTTCTCTGCAAATACTTTGTCAGCTGACACCAAATTTGGCATAAAAATAGGAAAAAATCAGTTCTTTCCAGTCATCTTGTTTAAAACAATATTGCACCTCTGGGATGGGCACAAAAAAATAAAAAATGAAGCCTAATTATATGCAAACTGCATTTACTGTTATATTTATATTTTTTGTATTCTCTAAACTTGGCACTTTGATCTGATATTCTGACCCAACAACAAGAGCAGTCATTATTATCATTTTTTGTTCAAACAGGAACTTCTTTTGCTAAGCATGGAAGTTTTAGTTATTTTGGAAACGTTTTGGTGCAGATAGTAAAGAAGGGAATTTACTCCGTAATTATGCAAGGGGACTTAATTTGCTTTAAACTGATCTTTCTCATCTTAAACATTACATTTTGAAATTATACACAATACATAAAAAGCTTGGATTTTTTTTTTCAGTGTATCACAAGTGAGTCTTGAAGGCCTTGCCTCTCTTGTTTTTATATAAAATTCTCAGGTTCTGAATAGGTTACGTACACTGCGTTTGACAAATATAAACAACAACCATAGAAGAAATGTTCGAAGATAAATCAGCTTGTGCTGGGTTTTTTTTTTTTAACAGTACTATGACCAGAAATAATTGCTACCTTGATGCAACTGTTGATCTCATCTGACTGTAGCTGGAACAGATTGGCTCTGGTGACCAAAACGTCATCTGATTCTTCTTCACCGGAACTTATGAGGAACCCGTAGCGGTCATATCCCATGCTGAAATCAGTGATACAAGCAGGCATCAATTAAGGCAAACCCAGTAATTCACTCTGAATGGCAGACCCATGCATTATTAACTCTACACTAATGTTGATTTCTCTCATTCAATCCTGTTCTCTCCACCACTTGAATAATAACCGCCAAACTGACCTTACAACAACAAAAAATCAAAAAAAAATCACAATTTATTTGTTTTTCATTTCTTTGCTCTTCTTGATAATTTTCTCACCACAAACATTACAACAAAAAACTCTGTTCATCAAAAACCAAACTTCAAGATCTCTTTCAGTTTCACTCATCTCAGTAGGAATGCCACATGCGTTCATCCGTGCTATTCGACATTTACATGAACAACAATCCCCACCCCCTGCCCCACATTCTCCCACCCACTAGCCAGCTACCCCCATGCCTCCCAACAACTCAATGGCCTTTTCATTTCACATCTGCTAACCTCCCAGCCCCCACCCCAAACTGTTCAGGCATCCATAGTTCATGTCCAGAGGGGAGAGGGAACTGACCTGTGTGTAGACAGGAAGGGGTAGCGGGTCTCGTCATACTCCTCTGCCATAGCGCTGGCGTCGGACTCTGTCTCCAGTGCTTCCTTCAGCAGCTGTGACACCGCTTCCTGCGTCTGGGCCTCCTCTCCCCCTGTGTGCATCACACACTGACAGTCATCTTCCTCTGTGTGCATCACACACTGACAGTCATCTTCCCCTGTTTGCATCACACACTGGCTACAGTCATTTTCCCCTGTGTGCATCACACATTGACAGTTATCTTCCCCTGTGTGCATCACACATTGACAGTTATCTTCCCCTGTGTGCATCACACACTGACAGTCATCTTCCCCTGTGTGCATCACACATTGACAGTCATCTTCCCCTGTGTGCATCAAACATTGACAGTCATCTTCCTCTGTGTGCATCACACATTGACAACAGTCATCTTCCCCTGTGTGCATCACACATTGACAACAGTCATCTTCCCCTGTGTGCATCACACATTGACAGTCATCTTCCTCTGTTTGCATCACACATTGACAACAGTCAACTTCCCCTGTGTGCATCACACATTGACAACAGTCATCTTCCCCTGTGTGCATCACACATTGACAACAGTCATCTTCCCCTGTGTGCATCACACATTGACAGTCATCTTCCTCTGTTTGCATCACACATTGACAGCAGTCATTTTCCCCTGTGTGCATCACACATTGACAGTCATCTTCCCCTGTGTGCATCACACACTGACAGTCATCTTCCCCTGTGTGCATCACACACTGACTACAGTCATCTTCCCCTGTGTGCATCACACATTGATAACAGTCATCTTCCCCTGTGTGCATCACACACTGCCAGTCATCTTCCCCTGTGTGCATCACACATTGACAGTCATCTTCCTATGTGTGCATCACACATTGGCAACAGTCATCTTCCCCTGTGTGCATCACACATTGACAACAGTCATCTTCCCCTGTGTGCATCACACATTGACAACAGTCATCTTCCTCTGTGTGCATCACATATTGACTACAGTCATCTTCCTCTGTGTGCATCACACATTGACAGTCATCTTCCTCTGTGTGCATCACACATTGACAGTCATCTTCCCCTGTGTGCATCACACATTGACAGTCATCTTCCCCTGTGTGCATCACACATTGATAACAGTCATCTTCCCATGTGTGCATCACACACTGATAACAGTCATCTTCCCCTGTGTGCATCACACATTGACAATAGTCATCTTCCCCTGTGTGCATCACACATTGACTAGTCATCTTCCCCTGTGTGCATCACACACTGACTAGTCATCTTCCCCTGTGTGCATCACACACTGACTAGTCATCTTCCCCTGTGTGCATCACACACTGACTACAGTCATCTTCCCCTGTGTGCATCACACACTGACTAGTCATCTTCCCCTGTGTGCATCACACACTGACAGTCATCTTCCCCTGTGTGCATCACACATTGACAGTCATCTTCCCCTGTGTGCATCACACACTGACAGTCATCTTCCCCTGTGTGCATCACACACTGAGTCATCTTCCCCTGTGTGCATCACACATTGACTACAGTCATCTTCCCCTGTGTGCATCACACATTGACAGTCATCTTCCTATGTGTGCATCACACATTGACAGTCATCTTCCTCTGTGTGCATCACACACTGACAGTCATCTTCCCCTGTGTGCATCACACACTGAGTCATCTTCCCCTGTGTGCATCACACATTGACAGTCATCTTCCCCTGTGTGCATCACACACTGACAGTCATCTTCCCCTGTGTGCATCACACACTGAGTCATCTTCCCCTGTGTGCATCACACATTGACTACAGTCATCTTCCCCTGTGTGCATCACACATTGACAGTCATCTTCCTATGTGTGCATCACACATTGACAGTCATCTTCCTATGTGTGCATCACACATTGGCAACAGTCATCTTCCCCTGTGTGCATCACACATTGACAACAGTCATCTTCCCCTGTGTGCATCACACATTGACAACAGTCATCTTCCTCTGTGTGCATCACATATTGACTACAGTCATCTTCCTCTGTGTGCATCACACATTGACAGTCATCTTCCTCTGTGTGCATCACACATTGACAGTCATCTTCCTCTGTGTGCATCACACATTGACAGTCATCTTCCTCTGTGTGCATCACACACTGACAGTCATCTTCCTCTGTGTGCATCACACATTGACAACAGTCATCTTCCTCTGTGTGCATCACACACTCACACACTCTCTCACACACACACAAACACACCACACACACACACACCACCACCTCTCACTCACTCACTCACTCACTCGCACACACACACACACACCCACACACACACACACACACGTGCAACACTCACCCCTCACTGGCTCTTGCTTTTCATTCAGGAGAAACAGGTATTGGCTTCTTGTCTTGCAGTATGTGGCATCCAGGTTGGCATACTTGCTGTAACAGAATATTCAGCATCAAACTCATTACCACTTGCAACAGACAAAACAAGACAGCTGTCTGTCAAGTGTGAAGAAAAGTACCTAAACACAAAATGTCATATGCAGGTGTTCAATGCATAGGAGAGGTATGTATCGCTGAGTGAACCATCAGTTCTGTCATACATGCAAGCTTACTTGTTTTTTGCTTGTGTGTGAGAAAGAGAGAGAGGGAAAGAGAGAGAGAGAAAGAGACAGTGTGTGTGTGTGAGCGATTGATTGATGATTTATTGTCAAAAGCATTTACAGCCATTTTGACAAGGGGGGATTACAAAAAATAACAACAACTAATTAAGCAAATACCATGAAACACACACCGCAACAACTGTACACGAGAAAAGGGTAGGGAAAAAGAACAACAAAAGAGCAAACAACATGTGGACCATCCACGGTCATAATTCATTTGCTTATATAATAATTAGTGAATCCGTTTATTCATTAGCATTAGGGGTCATCTGTATATAATTACGTACCTTTTACTTGATTCTTTATACTGTCTGTCCATTTTCTAGTGCTTTCTGCCTACAGTTAAGTGCTACGGTAAGAAATTTTGACATAGCTGTTACCATCAGTTCGTTCTCGTTTTTTAGCACGTGTTGCATGCGGGTCAAGTCATCAACGGGACTTGATTCTATGTTGAATGGATATCTGCTTCGGATGTGTGCATATGCAGGACAGTGGGATAAAACGTGAATTTCGTCTTCTTTTTCGGAGCCGCACATTGGGCAAGTGCTGTTTGCCTCAGCCTCAGTTAGACACCGTACCTTATGGCTCCTCAATCCGCACGCTCTAAGTCGGAATCGTGTAAGGGTATCTCGGAATTTCTTGGTGGTAATAAGTGTGTGTGTGAGCGTGCAAAAGAGAGAGAGAGACAGAGTGTGTGTATGTGTATGTGCATATGTGTGTGCATGTTCATGTGTGTGTGTGTGTGTGTGTGTGTGCGCGCGCGTGCGTTTTCTTTATTGAAGGTATAGGTAACAAGTATGCCTGGTTCCAAAATTCAAAACATGGAACAGTACCTACATAACTGTGTCTGTGTGTGTGTGTGTGTGTGCATACGTGTGCACATGCATGCTTGTGTGTGTGTGTGTGTGTGCATGTGTCTGTGTGTGTGTCTGTGTGAGTGTCTGTGTGTGTGTGCAAGCTGGCATCATCATGAGTTCGACTGCAACGAGAATTTCTGTGGCAAACTCACACAAGCAGCTCCTTTTCTCGTTTTTCATCCATCTCCCTCAGCTCATTCAGTTCCATGATCTCTTTGGTGAGAAAATTGTTCTGCAGCTGATAGGCCTTCACAGAGTCCTGTAGCAATAATGATAATAATCATGATGATGATGATGATGATGATAATAATCGTAATCATAATGATAATAATTATCTATATTTGTTCGGAAGAGAAACACAAACACATAACAGTAGTCTGATGAACAGAAAACGTGATACTGGTGTTTGATGGAAAACAGTAGTCTGATGAACAGAAAACGTGATACTGGTGTTTGATGGAAAACAGTAGTCTGATGAACAGAAAACGTGATACTGGTGTTTGATGGAAAACAGTAGTCTGATGAACAGAAAATGTGATACTGGTGTTTGATGGAAAACAGTAGTCTGATGAACAGAAAATGTGATACTGGTGTTTGATGGAAAACAGTAGTCTGATGAACAGAAAACGTGATACTGGTGTTTGATGGAAAACAGTAGTCTGATGAACAGAAAATGTGATACTGGTGTTTGATGGAAAACAGTAGTCTGATGAACAGAAAATGTGATACTGGCGTTTGATGGAAAACAGTAGTCTGATGAACAGAAAATGTGATACTGGCGTTTGATGGAAAACAGTAGTCTGATGAACAGAAAATGTGATACTGGCGTTTGATGGAAAACAGTAGTCTGATGAACAGAAAATGTGATACTGGCATTTGACGGAAAACAGTAGTCTAAGGAACAGAAAACGTGATACTGGTGTTTGATGGAAAACAGTAGTCTGATGAACAGAAAATGTGATACTGGTGTTTGATGGAAAACAGTAGTCTAAGGAACAGAAAACGTGATACTGGTGTTTGATGGAAAACAGTAGTCTGATGAACAGAAAATGTGATACTGGTGTTTGATGGAAAACAGTAGTCTGATGAACAGAAAACGTGATACTGGCGTTTGATGGAAAATGTTCTCTCTGATTCTGATATACTTATCAGTCCCCCTCTCTTCATAGCACCCACCATGTGTGTGTGTGTGTGTGTGTTTGCGTGTGTGTGTGTGTGTGTGTGTTTGTGAGCTCTCTGTGTGTGTGTGAGAGAGAGAGTGTGTGAACTCTGTGTGTGTGTGTCTGTGTGTGTGTGTGTGTGTGTGTGTGTAAGTCAAATGCCTGATAATTACATTATCAGCTTCTTCAGATTTCGAAGTAGTAATCATAAGCTGGAAATAGAAACAGGGAGACACAAAGGCATAGCACGAGAGTTACGGCTTTGTAAGGTTTGTAACATGTCTGTGATTGGTGATGAGTTTCATTTTATAATGGAATGTCTCAATTATGATCAGTTACGAAATAGATATGTTCCTAAAAAATATTTGTCTCCAAAATAGGATTTTAATTTAAATATGCTCAAAGGAGGCAAAAAAGTGATTTTAGTTGTAAGTAAGATGATTAGATTTGCAAATGTTGCCTAGTTATACTTTTGGAGTTAAAAGACATTTGTGTTTTCTCAACTTTTATGTGACATTGTTGTGTATTTGGAAATGCTTGTTTGGGTATGAAAAGTTTATTTTGCAGTAATCCTCCATATTCCAATAGGAGTGAAAGGATAATTAAAACTTGAAACTTGAAATCTTGTGCGCTCTGTGTGTAAGTGTGTGTGTGTGTGTGTGTGTGTGTGTGTGTGTGTGAGTGTGTTTGTGAGCTCTGTGTGTGTGTGTGTGAGAGAGAGTGTGTGAACTCTGTGTGTGTGTGTGTGTGTGTGTGTGTGTGTGTGTGAGCTGTGTGTGTGTGTGAGAGAGAGAGAGAGAGAGAGAGAGAGTGTGCGAGTGTGTGAGTTATGTGTGTGTGTGTGAGCTCTGTGTGTATGTGTGTGTATGAGTGTGTGAGCTCTGTGTGTGTGTGTGTGTGTGTGTGTGTGTGTGTGTGTGTGTGTGTGTGTGTGTGTGTATGTGTGTGTGTGTGTGTGTGTGTGTGTATGTGTGTGTGTGTGTGTGTGTGTGTGTGTGTGAACTCTGTGTGTGTGTGTGTGAGCTGTGTGTGGGTGTGTGTGTGTCTACCAGTGTGAGCATGTGCGCCAGTGTTGACAGATACAAAAAAAAAAACAAAACCCCAAACATGACCCACTCCCACAATAACCTTCAGTGCCTGCAGCTCCCTGGTGTCGGTCATATACATCGCAGACTGCTGCACAGCAGCTGTCAGTGACGATGACGGCGACACGTCTCCTGTGCTGGTCTCCAGCTCGGAGATCTGACGCGTCAATTGGACGACGGCCTCGTCCCTGGCCATCAGCATCTCCTGCAGCATGGCCACCTCGTCCTGCAGGGACTTCTGGGTACTCTCGCTGACCCTGCCAACCCCAGGAAAGAGGAATTTTGTGTGTGTGTGTGTTTGTTTAACTCTTTTCACCGCCCAAGTTTCTGTGTTGGAAAAACACTCCCCAGCAAACTCCCCCCCCACCCCCACCCACCCCCCCACCCAAAAGAACCGTTTCAAACAACCTATGCCAACATCTAGATGCAGCACCAAACCCAAATATTTTTTAGACTCGACGCTCTCAGGCACAACCTGATTCAGTCTGTTGCATACAGCACTGGGACTTGTTCACTTCAAACTTGGTCAAAGGGGTGAAGGGTTCGCCCATTTGTTCTGTCGTGCGGGAAAAAGTTGACCGCAGCTGTCAAGCTTTGTTACAATGTGAACAACAGTCCGATGGGCGCAATAGCCGAGTGGTTAAAGCGTTGGACTGTCAATCTGAGGGTCCCGGGTTTGAATCACGGTGACGGCGCCTGGTGGGTAAAGGGTGGAGATTTTTATGATCTCCCAGGTCAACATATGTGCAGACCTGCTAGTGCCTGAACCCCCTTCGTGTGTATATGCAAACAGAAGATCAAATACGCACGTTAAAGATCCTGTAATCCATGTCAGCGTTGGGTGGGTTATGGAAACAAGAACATACCCAGCATGCACACCCCCGAAAACGGAGTATGGCTGCCTATATGGCGGGGTAAAAACGGTCATACACATAAAAGCCCACTCGTGTGCATACGAGGGAACGCAGAAGAAGAACAACAACAACAACAGTCCATTCAACATAGCCCCTCTATGTTGACTAAAGTTGCCTATGGTGGTAAACTTGTCTATTCGACTAAAGTCACCCATGTTAGGTCATCGTCATCGTCATCGTCATCAACATAGCAGATGTCGTCGTATTAGTTGTAGTAGATGTCGTCATCATTGTAGTCGTCATCACAGTAGTGGTAGATGTCATGGTTGTAGTGGTAGGAGTGGTAGCAGCAGTAGCAGTAATGGGTTGGGTTGTTTTTTTTTGTTGTTGTTTTTTTTGTTTTGTTTTTTTTTTGTTTTTTTTTTTTTTGCTGCCCCATCATCTGCACCATTTCAGTGGCATTACTCCCACGCCGCTCATTTAGATTCCCCCATACACAGCCACACCCGGGTTCGTCCG
Organism: Babylonia areolata; assembly: GCF_041734735.1. Classification (NCBI taxonomy): domain Eukaryota; kingdom Metazoa; phylum Mollusca; class Gastropoda; order Neogastropoda; family Buccinidae; genus Babylonia; species Babylonia areolata. Next base: position 55,174,361 of record NC_134878.1, on the reverse strand, counting down.
TCACAGTAGCCGTAACGTTAACCATCTTACTTTGCCTGCTGCTCCAGCAGCGCCCTCTGTTCCTGAACGGCAGCCATGCTATGCTCCAGCTCCACCACGTGCTTGTCTCTCTGCTGCAGCATGCGGTCCTTTTCCTCTTCACTTCTGCCCTCCGTCTCCTTCCTGAAACATACAGACCACATGCACGTATGTGTGCAGGCACGTATGCATAAGCACTTGCACATACACACACACACACACTCACTCACACATACACACACACTCATACACACACTTACACACACATACACACACACACACACACACACAAATACACACACACACACACACACACACTCACACACATACACACACAAACACACACATATACATACATATACACACACACACACACACACACACACACACACACACACACATATTGATTCTGCCAAGAAAGAGAGAAAATGCCCAGAGAAGGTAATACATACATATATATGTAGACACAGATGGGCACTGTTTTATTGCCACTGACAATACTATCTGTTGACAAGGGGGACAATGTATGAACAAAAGAATAAGTTTAAGTTTTACCGTCTATTTCTTTCCTGAAATAAACAAAAAATACACCACCACCACCACCACCACCCATATATACATATACATATGGGAGAAAAACATATATAAAAATACCACTTTCACTTTCTTTCCTGATACAAACAAACAAATACATACTGGATAAAAACAACAATGAAGTTGATAAAGATATCTACCATGCTGGAAAATGTCTTTTCCTTGCATTGAAATTTTTTTCTATCCTAAATGGAAGAAACACATGCACAAATATGCCTAAAATCTTGTTGGATTTGTCTTTCTGTTGCTTTTTTTTCCTGAATCTTTCCTGGGAATTTTTTTTTTTTAATGCACACAGACACAGACACAGTGTATGGGAGAATATTGTACATGAACAGGTCTACTTTATAATTACAGGAGACAGCATGCTTAATTTCAATAATTTCAATATTTTTCAGCAGTTTAAGCATTACATACATCCCCGAACCACAGCTGGTACAAAAACCAGTGTTAAGACATGCAAAGGGGGCAGTATGTGTCACTGCCCACCCCCCCCCCCAACCTCCCCCCTCCACACACACACACACACACCTCTCCCCCACTGACCTGCATTTCCAGAAGCAAATGAGCTCCCTCCTTTGCAGTGTCAGGTCTGTGCACTCAGCTCTTTCAAGTCTGGCCTTAAGAGCCACCTCTTCCCAAGGTAGCTTCCCTCCCATGCCTCTTCCTCATTTTCAGTTTTTCCCCAGTTTAGAGTTATGCATGCGTGTGACTGACTGGTGTGAAAGCGCTTTGATTTGTTTCTGCACAAGATTTAGCGCTACATAAATTCCAATTATCATTAATATTATCAAGTGTAGTGCAATGCCAAACAGTGCTGGGCTTTGCTGTCCACACACTAAAATACCTTGGCATTACCTCACTATCTGGGAACACTGCATGAAAATTTTCAGCGCTCTCTTCAAAAACTGAATGAAGACGCTCGAGTCAACCACAATGTGACGCGCAACATCCACAATATTCTTTTGTCATTCTTGTGCAGAAAAAAACACATTCTTCAGAAACGAACATGACACATGCCACACACAGCTCTTCAATGCAATGCATACATTTTGCAAAAGGATGGGCATTCTTGTGATGGAAAAAAAAACCCCATCCTTCAGCTATGATCATGACACATGCCCTACACAGCTCTTCCATGCAAAGCCAATGTTTTGTGAAACACAGTACAAAGGATTGGCATTCTTGCGACGGAAAAAAACCAAACCATTCTTCAGAAATGAACATGACACACACAGCTCTTCAATGCAATGCCTATGTTTAGTGAAACACAGTACACACAAAAGGATGGGTGAAACCTCCTCAACTTGACTCCTCACTGACGGGCGCTATAGCCTAGTAGTTAAAACGTTGGACTTTCAATCTATGGGTCTGGGGTTCGAACCTCGGTGACGGCGCCTGGTGGGTAAAGGGTGGAGATTTTTACGATCTCCCAGGTCAACATATGTGCAGACCTGCTAGTGCCTGAACCCCCTTCATGTGTGTACGCAAGCAGAAGATCAAATACACACGTTAAAGATCCTGTAATCCATGTCAGCGTTCGGTGGGTTATGGAAACAAGAATATACCCAGCATGAACACCCCCGAAAACGGAGTATGGCTGCCTACATGGCGGGGTAAAAACGGTCATACAAGTAAAAGCCCACTCGTGTATATACGAGTGAACGTGGGAGTTGCAGCACACGAGTGAACGCAGAAGAAGAAGAAGAAGACTCCTCACTGAATTCACCTAGTGTCCATGTTGACTCGCATGATGTCCAGCTCTTTCTGCAACAGCTTGATGATCTCTCTGTTGGCCTGTGTCTCCTCCTCGGCAGCCTTCAGGTCTTCTTGCAGCGACATGATGTCTCCCTGCAGCTGGTGACACAGAGGCAAAGTATCAAAAGAGCACTAAAGACATGGTACTTATCACCTGGTCCACAGTTTATGTTTGACATGGTCAAGTTCCAGAAATACTTTCGACTGACCGATTCTACCGATGCTTCAACTACAGGTTTATCTTGAACAGCGGCAACTTGTCAGAGTCTCGTGCAAAAACAGCATACAGCAAATACAGTACTTTGGGTCAAGACTACTCCATATTGTGGACGAAACACATCCGACATGGCACAAATCGCTCCATGGACCGAAATGATGTTTTGAGCTGGTGTTGGTGCCATTTCATACTGATGGATTCAGAAAGTCTGTTTATCGTTTGTGCTCTTCATGTCATGCCAGTGCTCTGTACATCGGTTTCCAGTTTTACAGGATTAACAATGTTCACTTAGTTATGCGCATTCTTATCCCTTGAAAGGTAACACAATGCCTTTCTTTTCCTCTTTTTTTTCTTTCTTTTTTGATTCAGTTCACTTCAGTTATAAACAGAAGCTTTTAGCAACATACTTTGATTCCATTCACTTCGGTTATCGACAGAGGCTTTTAGCAACATAGTTTGATTCCATTTACTTCAGTTATCGACAAAGGTTTTTAGCAACATACTTTGATTCCATTAATTTATTTACAGTTTCACTTACTCACGGTAGAGCACTGAGGCACTCAGAAAAAAAAAAAATCACATATAAATGCATTGAACCAACTGCATACCAATAAGAATAATAATTCTGTGACTGATTTTTCACTCTCTTAAAAAACAACAACAACATTACGTCTGAGGAAAACTAGAATTCCAAAGAGTGCAGAC
>NC_134878.1:55161069-55166069 GCF_041734735.1 Babylonia areolata | reverse complement strand
CTTCGTGTGTATACGCAAGCATAAGATCAAATACGCACGTTAAAGATCCTGTAATCCATGTCAGCGTTTGGTGGGTTATGGAAACAAGAACATACCCAGCATGCACACCACCGAAAGCGGAGTATGGCTGCCTACATGGCGGGGTAAAAACGGTCATACACGTTAAAAGCCCACTCGCGTATATTCAAGTGAAAGTGGGAGTTGAAGCCCACGAACACAGAAGAAGAAAAAGAAGACGACTTCAGGTCAACATAACACACGCACATTCAGAACCACAACACACCAGTCGAAAGAAAGAAAGAAAGAAGGGCAGGAAGAAGTAGGATTCTCCAAGCTGCTGTCATGAGTAGATCGGCATTGCTGAACATGGTAAGAAGGTGACTGTATGAAGCAATCAGGAGATCTGGGTTAGAATTTGATCACTGTACCCTAAGAGACAGATCATACAAACCGAAACTATACAGATGAGACACATGGACACAAGGGCGGGAAAAAAAAACGAAATCCCCAGAAAGGCAAGGGGAAGAGGGAGGAAGAAAGAGTTGGAGAATAAAAAAAAAAATTTTAAATAAAAATAAAAAAGGGGGGGGGAGGAGGGGGAAGCAGGAAGTGAGGGGGGGTTAAGAAGGAAGTTTTGAAGCACACAATCTGATGTTCACTTTCATATCTCTCTCGCTCTCTCTGGGTCAGCCATGAGCAGGAGGAGGTGAGGGAAGATGGACTGGGGGTGAGAGGGGGCTTGGGGGGGAGGATGGATGTGAGAAATGAAAAACATGGTCGAGTCAGGGTCAGAGAGAGAGAGAGAGAGAGAGAGTGTATAGCGGCAGTAGAAGTTGCTGTTGTTGCAGTCTTCAATTTAATTCAAATCTACAAACCATCTGCACATATGTGTCAGATATTTTAAATTCTTCAGACATTGATTTGCATGATATGGCACCTCGTGTTCTGGTGCCACCTGTCCCTCCCTGGGAGTTAACAAAAGCAAACGTCAACATATGTGCTTCTGACACAACAAAAGGAAAATCTCCACATATAATAGCAGCATCTGTCAGAATTGGATTAGAAGAAAAGTTTGATTATCATTTAAAAGTTTACACTGATGACTCGGTCCTGGATGATAGCAGTGCAGGATCTGCTTTTATCATTCCTGACCTAAAAACAGAAAAATTACATTATTTAGGTGAACTGGTGGCCATCCTTATGGCTTAAAATCATCTTGTTGATATACCAATCACAGTAAGTAATATCCTATTTTGTGTTGATTCTCAATCTGTTTTAAAAAGTTTGCTCCTTTTTGAGAATAATCAAAGAGAAGATTTATTGTTTGAAATTAGGTATTTATTGCACTCCATATTTGTGAAGGGTACAAATGTTGATTTTTGTTGGATACCATCCCACACTGGATTCCTTTATAATGACCAAGCAGACAGGGCAGCAAAAAGGGGGCCAAAGAATCATATAGATAGTATAAAAGTATATTGCCCATTGTCATACAAGGAAATAAGCAATAGACTAGAAAGAGACTTTCATAGGTGCTTGAATTCATGTCTAAAACCTCGTCAGTTGACTCTCTCAGACTTTGGTCCAAATCGCAGACCAGTTCTGAGTTTAGCTCTCAGACTATTATCAGATTCATTATGGACCAAGTATTATTGTTCTAATGTCAAGTGCATATGCTCTAGTAACCTGACAATTAAGCATATAATTTTTGACTGTAGCTTGATGAAGCCTTATGCACACGAAAGTGACTGAGAACGTTAATATTTTTGACTTTTTGCATTAATTATCAGTTGTTTCGCTTGTCAGTTTAATGACTTCTCTTTTACGAAGTCCTTTAAGTAATTTCCTGTAATTGTATTAAGATTTTTTTTTTTTTTTTTTTTTTTTTTTCAAACTTCACCCTCATTTCACCCTCATTTGCCCAGTTTCCCCCAACCCTCCATTCATTCACATCTCCCACCCCTTCTAACTGATAATACTGAAATGTATTCAAAAATACTTTAACAAAATGTCTTCAATCACCGATATGTGTGACGGGACATTAAACAAAATTCCTCCTCCTTCTCAATTTAGCGTTTTTCTGCTTTAAGTGGTATAGACGAAAGAAATAAAAGGGGAGGGGGGAGGGGGCAGTGGGAGGGGTGTGTGGAAACGCGCGCGCGCGCGCGCGCGCGTGTGTGTGTGTGTGTGTGTGTGTGTGTGTGTACAATAGTGTGTGTGTATGTGTGTTTGTGTTTGTGTGTGCATGTGTGTGTGAATGTGTATATGAGTGTGTGTGTGTGTGTGTGTGTGTGTGTGTGTGTGTGTGTGTGTGTGTGTGTGTGTGTGTGTGTGTGTGTGTGTGTGTGTGTGTGTGTGTGTGTGTGTACAATAGTGTGTGTTTATGTTTGTGTTTGTGTGTACATGTGTGTGTGAATGTGTGTGTGTGTGTGTGTGTGTGTGTGTGTGTGTGTGTGTGTGTGTGAGTGTGTGTATGTGTGTGTGCAAGCGCACACGTGTATGAGCATGTGTGTGTGTGTATGTGTGTGTGTGTGTGCGCACGCGCATGTGTGTGTGTGTGACACACACAAACACACACACACACACACACTGGCCTACAGGTTAAAACTGAATAAATAAAACAAAAAGTAAACACACACCACATCCAACAGTGCAAAACCAAAACCAACTCCTAAAACACTCACAAAAAGACTTGAACACAGCTTAGGATAAGCACACATGACCTGAAAATTGAAGAAAAAAAAGTATACTTAAACAAACTCACCTCCATGTCTTCTTCGTTTCGCAGACTATGATTTTTACGACCTAGATTTTTGTTTTGTTAAACCTTATATTGCCTTGCTTGTTCTGGATCTATAAATACCACCCACTTTGTTGGAAAAAAAAAGAGCTGCATAGTTTAAAAAAATGAAACAAAAACAGTAATACACTGATATAGCATTTCTTTAAAAAGAATGTGAAGACATCCGTCACATAATTTATCCATACTGTCTCAAGAAATGTTTATTTATTTACTTATTTGTTTATGTATTTATTAAGATGTTTCACTAGAGCGCATATTCTTGAAGCTCTATGCATTTTACAACATCAGGTCATTGCCAACATTGTTGCATGTTTCCATGACACTTTTCATTTCTCTTTTCCTGTCCATTTGCAGGTAACCCTGTATAACGACCACAGCAGAAAGATGTTGATGAATGAATGTAAGATTTGTGGAATGGATGGGTGAATGATGGGGAATTAAAAAATTGTTGAAGATTAAAAAAAAAAAAAAAGAAAAGAAAAAAGTATACTTAAACATTCAATAAGAAGTGGAGTGATGGCCTAGAGGTGAAGCGTCCACCTAGGAAGCGAGAAAATCTGAGCGCGCTGGTTTGAATCACCGCTCAGCCGCTGATATTTTCTCCCCCTCCACTAGACCTTGAGTGGTGGTCTGGGTGCTAGTCATTCAGATGAGACAATAAAACGAGGTCCAGTGTGAGGCATGCACTTTGCACACGTAAAAGAATCCATGGCAACAAAAGGGTTGTTCCTGGCAAAATTCTGTAGAAAAATCCACTTCGATAGGAAAAACAAATGAAACTACACGCAGGAAAAAAACACAACAACAAAAATGGGTAGCGCTGTAGTGTGGTGACACGCTCTTTCTGGGGAGAGCAGCCCAAATTTCACACAGAGAAATCTGTTGTAATAAAAAGAAATATAAATACAAATACAAAATAAAGAAGACATACTGTGAATCAGCAGTGAAAGACTGGGAGATGATACTGATCTACTTGATCAATCTGACACATTATAGAACAATTCTTATAGGGTTCAGCACATTAGAGAGCAATTTTTAAAGGACAGTTTACACTTTATATAAGCATCTAACAACACTGGCAATGTTCCTTGTCAGCTGAAAACTAGGAAGTGGTGTACAACCAGGGTTGGGAAATTTTGCTATTTCACTGATGTCACAGCACATGATGTTAGCTATTTATCTAGTTATTTGCATGTGTGTGCCTTGTATCTTATAAACATTATGTTACTGTATTGTATTGTATTCTATTCTATTGTATTGTACTGTACTGTATTGCATTGTTTTGCATTAATTTGTACTACTGTTTGTCACAACAGATTTCTCTGTTCAAAATTTGGGCTGCTGTCCCCCAGATACAGTGTGTCACTACAGTGTCACCACTCTTTTTCTTCTGCCTGCATGTGTATTTGTTTTCCTATCCAAGTGCATTTTTCTGCAGAATTTAGCCAGGCAAAACCCCTTTGTTGCCGTGGGTTCCTTCACTTGCGCAAAGTGAATGCTACACTGTACAGGACTTCGTCTTATCCAACTGACTAGCATCCAGACCACCACTCAAGCTCTATTTGATGGGGAGAAAATACTGGTGAGTGTAGGATTCAGTCAATCCTATGTGCTCAGAACTCTTTCACTTCCTAAGCGAACAAGCTACCACTAGGTCACCACTGCAGCTTTGTGGGCTAGTCAGCCTTTGGAGATCACCCAAAAGCCAACTGTCTTCTTCTTCTTCTTCTTCTGCATTCACTCGTATGCACACGAGTGGGCTGTTATGTGTATGACCATTTTTACCCCACCATGTAGGCAGCCATACTCCGTTTTCAGGGGTGTGCATGCTGGGTATGTTCTTGTTTCCATAACCCACCAAACGCTGACATGGATTCCAGGATCTTTAACGTGCGTATTTGATCTTCTGCTTGCATATACACACGAAGGGGGTTCAGGCACTAGCAGGTCTGCACATATGTTGATCTGGGAGATCGTAAAAATCTCCACCCTTTACCCACCAGGTGCCGTCACCGTGATTCGAACCCGGGACACTCAGATTGACAGTCCAACGCTTTAACCACTTGGCTATTGCGCCCGTCAGCCAACTGTCCTACAGCCCTCTTGGCTAAGAGAGCGGGGATGTATCTTGGGCAAGACACTCTCCACAATGATCAAATTCTAGCCCAGATAGTCTGGACAGCAGTTGTCTCCACTG
>NC_134878.1:55123569-55156069 GCF_041734735.1 Babylonia areolata | reverse complement strand
TAGTATAGCGACGCGCTCTCCCTTGGGAGAGCAGCCCGAATTTCACACAGAGAAATCTGTTGTGATAAAAAGAAATACAAATACAAATACGTTCACTCGTATGTATACAAGAAGGCCCTTACGTGTATGACCGTTTCCACCCCACCATGCAGGCAGCCACACTCCACTTTCGGGGGTGTTGCTGTACTGAAAATGGAACCTCAGTTTATCATCTCATTGGAATGCCTAGCGTTCCAACCACCACACAGGGTCTACTGGAGGGGAAGAAAGTACTGGCGAGGGTGGGATTCGATCCTGTGGGCACAGATTCTCTCGCTCAGGTCACCACCAGGCCACCATTCAGACCGTTAGACGCAGACATTACACGGCGGTTTCTTTGAAGACTTTGTTTCGTGATGTCCCTCCGTGGGCGCTGATGGACTTAAAAGAAGTGAACCTTTTTAACCAGATTTGAAGGTTTTAAACTATGGAAGTTTTCTTTTAACTTTGGAGTGAAAGTTTGAAGTGGTGACTCGTTTTAATTGGTTGTTGTTTTTTTTATCCTTGTAGTAGTTATTAACGCGGCAATAGCCTTGAGATGGCCTTAGTGGTTGGCGAGGCTCTAAGCACCATAATTTCATTTCATTTCATTTCATTTATCATTCAGACCACATATGTTGTTGTATTTCTCTGAAGATCCTAGAGGCTGCAATGATGACAACATCTATGGACACACTTTTTTTGTTGTTGTTGTTGTTGTTGTTTAACTGAATAAATTTTATTTTCTGATCGCAATAGAGTAAGCAAGACAATGTTTTTTAATTTTTAAATTAAATTTTTTTTTTTTATCCGACCCTCAAAAGGGCAAACAGTAAAATAAAACAAAGGGTGGAATCGTTTTATCAATACAGCAGCTTCTTGCCTCAATGACATCTCCAGACAAGGACCAACCGGAACCAGAACCGGAACTGCAACAGCCGCAAGGACAAGGCCACCACCCTTGTAGTCGTCTATGGACACTCTTCAGCATCCATCAAAGATGTCCCACGACCACAACGGGCGCAACAGCCGAGTGGTTAAAGCGTTGGACTGTCAATCTGAGGGTCCCGGGTTCGAATCACGGTGACAGCGCCTGGTGGGTAAAGGGTGGAGATTTTTACGATCTCCCAGGTCAACATATGTGCAGACCTGCTAGTGCCTGAACCCCCTTCGTGTGTATATGCAAGCAAAAGATCAAATATGAATGTTAAAGATCCTGTAATCCATGTCAGCGTTCGGTGGGTTATGGAAACAAGAACATACCCAGCATGCACACCCCCGAAAACGGAGTATGGCTGCCTACATGGCGGGGTAAATAAGTAAAAACGGTCATACACGTAAAAGCCCACTCGTGTGCATACGAGTGAACGCAGAAGAAGAAGAAGTCCCACGACCACAATTCAACCCATTCAAAATTTTATTGTTATTGTTCTTAATTTGTGTCTTTTTGTCTTTGTTTTACTTTGGGGGGTGGTGGGTGGGGGGTGTTTTCGTTATCTGTTTGCTTTTTCCCTTCAAGGGGGTGGGGATGGGTGCGGTGAGTTTAATGCTCCAGGAATTGGGAATATGAGATAAAAATTAAAAAAACAAAACTTTTCCTGCTTTTAAGATATCAGTGTGTTATCAGTTCTTGTTTCAGGATACAGGGAAAAAAACAACACACAATCAGAATTTCTGACAAACACACAGCTACATGTACACACACACACTCTCTGTCTGTCTGTCTGTCTGTCTGTCTCTCTCTCTCTCTCTTTCTCTCTCTCTCTCTCACTCTCTCTCTATCTCTTACCCTACCATGTTTTCATTTCTCACGTCCATCAACGTGTGTGTGTGTGTGTGTGTGGCTGTGTGTGGCTGTGTGTGGTTGTGGCTGTGTGTGTGTGTGTGTGTGTGTGTGTGTGTGTGTGTGTGTGTGTGTGTGTGTGTGTGTGTGTGTGTGTGTGTGTGTAGCTGTGTGTGGTTGTGGCTGTGTGTGTGTGTGTGTGTGTGTGTGTGTGTGTGTGTGTGTGGTTGTGGCTGTGTGTGTGTGTGTGTGTGTGTGTGTGGCTGTGTGTGGCTGTGGCAGTGTGTGTGTGTGTGTGTGTGTGTGTGTGTGTGTGTGTGTGTGTGTGGCTGTGTGTGGTTGTGGCTGTGTGTGTGTGTGTGTGTGTGTGGTTGTGGCTGTGTGTGTGTGTGTGTGTGTGTGTGTGTGTGTGTGTGTGTGGCTGTGTGTGGCTGTGTGTGGTTGTGGCTGTGTGTGTGTGTGTGTGTGTGTGTGTGTGTGTGTGGTTGTGGCTGTGTGTGTGTGTGTGTGTGTGTGTGTGTGGCTGTGTGTGGTTGTGACTGTGTGAGTGTGTGTGTGTGTGTGTGGCTGTGTGTGGCTGTGGCAGTGTGTGTGTGTGTGTGTGTGGTTGTGGCTGTGTGTGGCTGTGGCAGTGTGTGTGTGTGTGTGTATGTGTGTGGCTGTGTGTGGCTGTGGCAGTGTGTGTGTGTGTGTGTGTGTGTGTGTGTGTGTGTGTGTGTGTGTGTGGCTGTGTGTGGCTGTGGCAGTGTGTGTGTGTGTGTGTGTGTGTGTGTGTGTGTGTGGTTGTGGCTGTGTGTGTATGTGTGTGTGTGTGTGTGTGTGTGTGTGTGTGTGTGTGTGGTTGTGGCTGTGTGTGTGTGTGTGTGTGTGTGTGTGTGTGGCTGTGTGTGGCTGTGTGTGGCTGTGGCTGTGTGTGTGTGTGTGTGGCTGTGTGTGTGTGTGTGTGTGGCTGTGTGTGGTTGTGTGTGTGTGTGTGTGTGTGTGTGTGTGTGTGTGTGTGTGTGTGTGTGTGTGTGTGTGTGTGGGTGTGTGTGTGTGTGTGTGGTTGTGGCTGTGTGTGTGTGTGTGTGTGTGTGTGTGTGTGTGTGTGTGTGTGTGTGTGTGTGGTTGTGGCTGTGTGTGTGTGTGTGTGTGTGTGGCTGTGTGTGGTTGTGTGTGGTTGTGGCTGTGTGTGTGTGTGTGTGTGTGTGTGTGTGTGTGTGTGTGTGTGTGTGTGTGTGTGTGGTTGTGGCTGTGTGTGTGTGTGTGTGTGTGTGTGTGTGTGTGTGTGTGTGTGTGTGGCTGTGTGTGTGTGTGTGTGTGTGTGTGTGTGTGTGTATGTGTGTGTGTGTGTGTGGTTGTGGCTGTGTGTGTGTGTGTGTGTGTGTGTGTGTGTGTGTGTGTGTGTGGCTGTGTGTAGTTGTGGCTGTGTGTGTGTGTGTGTGTGTGTGTGTGTGTGTGTGTGTGTGTGTGTGTGTGTGTGTGTGTGTGTGTGTGAGTTGTGTGTGTGTCTGTGTATGTGGGAGTTGCGTTTGTGTGCATTTGTGTGTATGTTTGACCATGCACATGCATGTGCCCCTGCAGGACTACTCAAGCACATACATGTATAATATTACTGTATGGCATATGTGCATGTACGCAAATTGAAAATGACAACAATGCAATGATTGTTTTTACCCACGTAAGTATACTATGCATACCTCCTTGTTCCTTCCTGTTAGTTTTCTTTTTTTTTGTTCCATTTATCAGCCAAACTAGAGCACTCCACAAAACAAAAACCACACACACATATGCACACACATGCACACACACACACACACACACACACATACACGCACACACATGAACAAGGAAACACACACACACACACAGTGACACACACACACACATGCACAAACACACACACACACACATACACACACACACACACACACACACACACTTTGTGGTAATTTGATTTACCCTCCTTGCAAATCATCTTGAATGTGAACATCTAATACCACTTCCACCTCGTTCCTTTAAAAAAAAAAAAAAAAAAAAAAAAAAAATGTAAGTAGTTCCATCTGTTCTGATTTGAGATGTTTCACATAATATCTAGTCATATGTTTTCAGATAGTTCAAAGTTTAATCAGAAGCCCTAAACATGACAACTAGTTAAGTCAGTTTGCTGATTTTCTCTCTCCCCCCCCCCCCTCCCCCACCCCCAGTGTCACTACCCCTCCACACACTTTTTTTCTTTGATTTTAAACACTTTGGATGGGCAGGAAAAGAGGTGAACAGACAAGGAATGGGAGGTGGATAGGGAGGGGAACTTTCATCTGAATTTGCATTCTCTGGACGGACATAAAACAAGAGAATGACTACTTCAACACACACACATCAGCCATCACCATGCATACTGACTAAGATGACAAGACTAGAAAAAAAAAAATGTCAACACTGATGTCAAAGGGTAAGGCAAGAGTAACTGGGAGTCACCACCCTTCACATCCAAATTATTTTTATCACTTGTTATTATTATAAGTTTACAATGCAGAGATTGTGAAGACTGTGACAGAAACAGGTCAAAGATTAGCACAAGGACACCCTTGATGTCCTCTGTCTGTCTGTCTGTCTCTGTCTCTCTCATTGACTCACTTGTGTAAACAAAGTGAGTCTATTTTTTAACCCGGTGTTCGGTTGTCTGTGTGTGTGTTTGTGTGTGTGTGTGTGTGTGTGTGTGTGTCCGTGGTAAGCTTTAACATTGACATTTTCTCTGCAACTACTTTGTCAGTTGACACCAAATTTGGCATAAAAATAGGAAAAATTCAGTTCTTTCCAGTCATCTTGTTTAAAACAGTATTGCACCTCTGGGATGGGCACAAAAAAAACACAAAAAAATGAAGCCTAATTATATGCAAACTGCATTTACTGTTATATTTATATTTTTTGTATTCTCTAAACTTAGCACTTTGATATGATATTCTGACCCAACAACATGAGCAGTCATTATTATCATTTTTTGTTCAAACAGGAACTTCTTTTGCTAAGCATGGAAGTCTTATTTATTTTGCAAACATTTTTGGTGCAGATAGTAAAAAAGGGAAATTACTCTGTAATTAATGCTAGGGGACTTAATTTGCTTTAAACTGATCTTTCTCATCTTGAACATTACATTTTGAAATTATACTCAATACATAAAAAGCCTGTGTGTTTTACTCTCAGTGTACAGGGCTTACAAATACAGAACACATTTTAACAATTAGATTTTTTTTTTTTTTTAAGTGTATCACAAGTGGGTCTTGAAGGCCTTGCCTCTCTCGTTTGTATTATTATTTTTGTGTCTGATCGTTTTGTTGTTACTGTTGTCACAAGGACTGATTGGAAAACTAGGCAATGCCAAAATCTTTATCCTTGAGGTTTTTAATCTTGACTCTCTCTCTCTCTCTCTCTACTATGCCTTGAAACACCAAGAAGAACTCTTGGATACCCCGTAGAGACGTGTCTGTTAACACCCATCTACGAAATGTGTGTGTGTGTGTGTGTCTGTGTGTGTGTGTGTCTGTCTGTGTGTGTCTGTGTGTGTGTCTATGTCTGTGTGTGTGTTTCTGTGGCTATGTATATAGATTTGTGTATGGGTTGATGGCCTTCACAATTAAAATATTTGTCATTTTCATTGTCATTCTCTCTCTCTCTGTCTGTCTGTCTCTCTCTCCCTCTCTCACAGAAAAATATTAAAGGTATGTCTGTATAGTCACAGTCCATGGACTCATTACTTTGCAGAGATGAGAGAGACACTCTAGAGTATTGTTGTTTCTTTCCTGGTATACATCATCAACTTTTTTTTTCTTTTTTTTTTCTTTTTACTTTGCAGAGATACACTCTAGAGTATTGTTGTTTCTTTCCTGGTATACATCATACACCAACAAGACCTCTACCACGTCTTCATTGATTTTAAGAAGGCATTTGACAGGGTCTGGCATGCAGCTTTGTGGGCTACCATGAATCTGTACAACATCAACGCCAACCTGATCAGACTGATACAGCACCTCTATGACAAAGCCACCAGCGCCGTCTACCTCAACAATAGCATCGGGGACTGGTTCAGAACCACAGTTGGAGTGAGACAAGGCTGTCTACTCTCCCCAACACTCTTCAACATCTTCTTAGAAAGAATAATGGCTGACGCACTGGAAGAGCATGTAGGAACAGTCAGCATAGGCGGCAGAACAATCACAAACCTACGTTTTGCCGACGACATTGATGGACTGGCTGGAAAAGAAGAAGAACTGGCAAGCCTGGTCAAACATCTAGACAAAGCCTCCACATCGTATGGAATGCAAATCAGTGCGGAGAAAACCAAACTGATGACTAACAACACCAACGGCATCAGCATTGACATCAAAGTCAACGACGAAAAGCTTAAAACAGTCCACAGCTTCAAATATCTGGGAGCAATCGTGTCAGATGAAGGATCTAAACCAGAAGTACTCTCGAGAATTGCCCAAACAACAATGGCACTCAACAAGCTGAACACCATCTGGAACAACAAAAACATCGCTCTCAGCTCAAAAATCAGACTGATGCGTTCCCTGGTTATTTCAATATTGCTCTACGCCTGCGAGACTTGGACCCTGACTGCGGACATCGAGAGAAGAATCCAAGCTGTCGAGATGAGATGCTTTCGTAGACTACTTGGCATCTCCTACAGAGACCACATCACTAACACGGAAGTGAAGAACAGAATCAAGCAAAGTATTGGACCCTACGAAGACCTTCTGTCCATAGTGAAAAAACGCAAACTTAGGTGGTATGGACACATCTCCCGATCATCTGGTCTTGCCAAAACGTTCCTGCAAGGCACCGTACAAGGAGGCAGAAGGAGAGGACGGCAGAGGAAGAGATGGGAAGACAACATCCGGGGTTGGACAGGCTTGACGCTCGGTGACGCCCTGAGGAAATCAGAAAACCGTGAAGAGTGGAGAGGGGTGGTGGCCAGGTCAGCAGCGGTGCCCCAACGGTCTGAACCCAGACTACGGGAGAGGTGAAGGTGATACATCATCAGCTTGTACATCAGTGTTGTTAATCTGAATTATAATTATATACATTGTTCTGTGTGGACACATGTCATAGACACTTGGAGATGGACCTGTCCATCATGAAAAAAACAAATACCTGCATGAATGTGTGGGTGAGTGGGTGGGTGGGTGCATGAGTGAGTGAGTGAGTGAGTGAGTGTGTGTGTGTGTGTGTGTGTGTGTGTGTGTGTGTGTCTGTGAGTGTGTGTCTGTGTGTGTGTCTGAGTCTGTGTGTCTGTGCATCTGAGTGTGTGTGTGTGTGTGTGTGTCTCAAAGTTTGTTTGCCTCTTGCTCTGTGTGTGTGTGTGTGTGTGTGTGTGTGTGTGTGTGTGTGTGTGTGTGTGAGAGAGAGAGAGAGAGAGAGAGAGTTTCTAATTTTACAAAGCATAAAGACTTCTTTTTTTTTTCTTCTTTTTTTTTGTATAACATGTGTGTATATATATATATATATATATATATATATATATAAAGAGAAAAAAAGAAAAAAGAAAAACAAACACATTAATCTGTCAAATATTCCAAATTTTCGGAACGAACATGTTCCTTCCTCGAGGGATAAGTTGTTTACATGTTACCAGGGTCACGCAGCAAGCATATATATATATATATTCAGCCACTTCTAGTGCCACAATGAAGCACTGCTACATTCCAAAACCAGTAGCTGACTGAACAGGTGGTGGGAAGACAACACACCCCGACCATGACAATACTCTTAAAAATCTCCACCATGAAAGCTGTGTAAGTGAACTGCCGATAAATACCAGTTACATCTTAAGCCCCTGTGTGAGCAAGCAACCTTCAAATGCAACTATAAAAGTACCAATGATCCTTTCTTTCTGCAGGTACACCATTCAAAGCAAAAATCCCAACCCCCTCCAGTCTTTCCCCACAGTGTCCTACACACTGCTGCAGAATGGGCGTTCCATGAGACAAACAAAATGATCTGCCAAGCGGAACTAGTGTGGAGATCAGGAAAAAATAATGAATCATTCGTATGATTGAGCAATATGCTTCAGGACATACTGTCTGTTAGTGCAACTACACTTTCGTCCTGTAAAGCCAACAGGAACTTGTAAAAAAAAATATCCATATCACTGTGGAATTGTTCAGGACATACTGTATGTCAGTATACTACACATTCATTCTGCAAAGCCAACAGGATCTCAGTAGTCAGGTTTAATACAATACTAGTGATACAATGTTTCAGTCATGTAAGTAAGCAAAAGCTGTAGAATTTAAACAAAAGCGGACAGGCTAAACCTTTTTAGTTGAAATACATTGGCCATAAATGCACATGTGTGTACATGCATGCATGCACACACGCACAGCAAGAGAGGGGAAAATGCTTGTCATCAATCAGATACAGTCAATATACATGTATCAACTGCTTTCTAATGATTTCATAGATTACACTAATAGTTCCAGCACTTACAACCCTTTGCATTTTTACTCCTACTACACCTATCCTGATCAAACTTGTTACGGAAGTTACAGTTTCAGTTTCTCAAGGAGACATCACTGCATTTGGACAAATCAATATATGCTACACCACATCTGTCAGACAGATGCCTGACCAGCAGAATAACCCAACATTCTAGTCAGGCCTTGAATGCATGCATTTATTTGTGTTCCTATCAGAGTGGATTTCTTCGACAGAATCATGCCAGAGGACAACACCCATGTTGCCATGGGTTCTTTTTCACTGCAGAAAGTGTGTGCTACACCCAGTACCTCAGTTTATCATCTCATCTGAATGACTAGACACTCAGTTTGATTTTCCAAGCGTCACTGCGTTCGGACAAATCCACATATGCTACACCACACCTGCTTGGCAGATGCCTGACAGCAGCATAACCCAAAGTGCTTGTTAGGCCTTGAGTGCATGCTTATATTTTTGTGTACCCATCAGAGTGGATTTCTTTTTACATAATTTTGCCAGAGGACAACACTCTCGTTGCCATGGGTTCTTTTTCTGTGTGCCAAGTGTGTGCTGCACACAGGACCTTGGTTTATCGTCTCATCCGAAATACTGAATGCTCAGACTGATTTTTCCAAGTCAAACTTGGGGGAAATGGCAAGACTGGGATTCAAACCCAGACTCTCAATCTCATGGACACTGTATTGTCAGAAAAACATCTTGACTACTCTGCTACCATCCTCAACTGAAGTGACAGCAGCTTAAATGTATTCACTGAATCTGTGCGTCATTCTGCATCTTCTTTCAGTTTGAGTGATAAAATACAGCTGCGTGGGTGGCTTGTACAAAACAGTGATGAAACAATGCTTTTGCACGACTGTCAATTCTGCTGTTCAGATCCGGCAAGCCCATGACCATGGTGGCCACAGAGTATTGGTGAGCATGGCTGCTGCTGTCACATCAATGACTGAAACAAGTTGGTTTAAAAAAAAAAAATGTATAACTTATCCTGCAGATACAACTCCAGGGACAAAGTCACCATTTCACACCTCTGACAGTGCACATTTTGAAGGAAAGATTAGACAGTCAATTGGTTTGCTGATTCCCAGTTTATTAGTTACATAAGCCATGTTTGATTACCTCAAATGGTCCCAAATCAGTAACTTCATCTCTCTCTGCTTTAAAGTGAAATAAAATGCCAGAAAGCAATCATGGCTGACAATCATGGGAATGTGTCAAACTCAAAGAGTGACAGCCAAGTGCATCAGTGTTTGTGTGTGTGTGTGGGGGGGGAGGGGGGGGGGTGGCAGGGGGGGGGGCTGTGCCTACATCTGTGTCTGTGTGCACAATGTATGTTTTGTTTATAAAATATCACCTCTCCAGGAATCCTGAGTTTCCTTTTCCCCTCCTAGTCTCTCTTGTCCAAAGCATATATATATAGGAACAATATGGGCATTAATGGCAATGAAACTGCTGATAAAGCAGCTAAAAGAGGAGCACAAGATTCAGAAAAATCAACAAAAATACATGTCCGTCTTTCCGTAAAAGAGGCATACACTTTGTTAGAAAAATCAGCATGGGGTCGATTTCATAACCAATGGAAGTTAATGTTTTTAAAACATAAAGGAACATTATTCCCCGAGAATATTATTAAAGAAAAGATACCGAATCCATCAGCTTGCTATACAAGATTAATAACCTCTACTTTCTTCCGTATAAAACTTGATGCGCTGAAGATAAAGTATAGTAAAAATGTTACATGCATCTGTGGTAAGCAGTTCTTGCCCAAGTATTTCAAAGAGAATAATAATTCTGCAGATGATTTTTGTACAGTTATTTCTGACGAGGTTCTTATGGTCGAACTTTCACAGGCATTAGTTCACAGCCCTATTTCTACATTCCTTTAATGCACTTCAGAACTGTGTTAATGGTTTCTGATTATTATCATTATTATTATTGAATTGTTACTGTTAAATGTAACTGCATGTTAGTTATACATTTTACAGTAGTTTTCTAGTTTACCTTTTTTCTGTTTTCCTCTTCCCTGCCCCCCACCCACCTCCACCCCCCCATGCCCCCCCTTCCCCCTCATCCCCTTCACCACTCATCCCCCCCACCCCCCACCCCGCCCCCCTTTTTTTTGTTTTTGTTTTAACGTCTAATATCACTGATAGTGAAAAGACGCTAAACTGAGGAACGAACGAACAATATATATATATATATACTTATATTTGTTCCGAAACTCTGTCATCCACCACTTCCATTCTCCTTTCAGTTTCAAGCTTGCAAGTTAACTCCAAACAGTGCTGCTTTCAAACGATCTGCCCTGTCTGTCTCTTCTTGGTTAATGTAAAACATTTCAATTCTCTTTAGTGTTTGTTTATAATCTGCCAATCAAAGTGTCAATTTATGGCACACTTTTAAACCACTCACTAGTTTGATGTACTACAACAGTATCTCAAGCAATTTCAATAATGTTATCTCAATGACAAATCACCTACACTCATTTGGTTGACAGAGGGGAAAAAATGGCTATCAAATAAATAAATGCATGTACACCGGTAGTTGTTATCAGTATCAACATTCAGCCTGAATGCACAACAGACTGTGCGTACTTGTTTCTCTACACAGATGAACACACACAGTAACTGAAGAATGTCTTGCTGAAAACGTACAAAGTCAACAACTTCATCATGTTTAACAGCTGACAACATTTTTCTTACCTGATTTCAAATAGGCCTGGTTTCTGGTTGTTGGCGTCAAAGTGAAGTGACGCGTGTTTGATGTCAATCTCCCCTAAAGGTAATAGGTCCTGGGGGTTTCTGTAATAATACAACTTACATGTATCGTCGCTAAACACAAACCACAAAGGCTTTGCAGTTTTCACGAATCCGAAATTTCCACACTTGTTGAGCCAACCGGAGAGTTTAGTCCTGGTTTCGTTTTCTTCCGGGTCTTCGCCGGGACAGTCAGCGGCTGTAGGGGCATCAGGAGAAGTATCAGTTATACCTGAGGTATCCTCGATAGTTTCTGCTCTGTTCGACAGATTCTGTTCTTCTCCCGCTGCCCCTAAAGGCTCGTCGTTTAGTGGAGAATCCAGTTCGGAACCACCCCCTTCTGCCGCCATTGCCGGGAGAGTTTGTTTACTTCCGGTTGGAAAGGATTCAATCACGTGCTGGGTTTCGTCATTCTCATGTGTGTGTGTGTGTGAAATTAATGTTTCAGTTTCAGTTTCAGTAGCTCAAGGAGGCGTCACTGCGTTCGGACAAATCCATATGCGCTACACCACATCTGCCAAGCAGATGCCTGACCAGTAGCGTAACCCAACGCGCCTAGTAATGGAATATTGAAATGAAAAAAACAGATTCGAAGTGTGTGTGTGTGTGTGTGTGTGTGAAATTATTGGAATATTGAAATAAAAAAAGACAGAGATTCGGAACATAGTTTTTTCTTCCGACACAGACTGTGTGCGTGTTCTCTCTCTCTCTCTCTCTCTTTCTCTCAAGGCCTGACTAAGCGCGTTGGGTTACGCTGCTGGTCAGGCATCTGCTTGGCAGATGTGGTGTAGCTTATATGGATTTGTCCGAACGCAGTGACGCCTCCTTGAGCTACTGAAACTGAAACTCTCTCTCTCTCTCTCTACTTGATAACGATCGTTCGATAGTCCCCCGTGTCGATAGCCCCCGGCTCGTTGGTCCCTCCCGGAAAGATCCAAACACTGTCTGAAACAGAGCTGTACTGGCACTTTTCCTTCACAAACGAACTTTGTGTTATTACTGACTGATAATGCTTAATTTCTGCTTTCTTGTATTCTAACCTGAAGATCAAAGATGCGTAGGGGAATAATGAATGTGTTCTCTTCTGACCAGCCGTCCGCCTTCAGAGTTGTGGTGAACACTAAATTCAAATTTTCTGCAGTTTAGCAGTGCGCAGCCGGGGTGTGTTGTGTGAGCCCGCCAGATATGTACTTTCAGAAAAAAAAAATCACAGATTAACATAGAAAATATTATCAAAAAAAACAAACAACAGAATTGATCATCTTTCATAGTTCTTTGCATTTTTTTTCCCATAATGGTATGTTGTATATGTCTTTTTATATCCATGTGCCACTGGGGTTTTTTTAATTAAAGTTTCAGTTTTACTCTCTGTGTGTGTGTGTGTGTGTGTGTGTGTGTGAAATTAATGGAATAATGAAATGAAAAAGACAGAGATTCAAAGTCTGTCTGTGTCTGTGTGTGAAGTTATTGAAATAATGAAATAAAGAAGACAGAGATTCGGAACATAGCTTTTTCTTCTGAAACAGATAGTGTGCATTCCACTGATATGTATATTTCAGATCAGTGGTGTATTCTCTCTCTCTCTCTCTCTTCCTTTGATAACGATTGTTCGACAGTCCCCCGTGTCGATAAAATATATATATATATATAATTTGCTGCAGTTTAGCAGTGTGCGGGGTGTGTTGTATGATCCCGCCTGATATTTACTTTCAGAAAATTAAAAAAATCACAGATTAACATAGAAAATATTATTACAAAAACAACAAAAAAACAAAACAAAAACAGAACTGATCATCTTTCATAGTTTTTTGCATTTTTTCCGTAATGGTATGATTGTATGTGTCTTTTTATATCCATATGCCCCTGTGGGGTTTTTTTTGAATTAAAGTTTCACTGTTTCACTGGTTGTGTTCTTTTCCATTTTTCAAAGTTTGTGAAGCCGAACAGAGCAAATGGAGAAATCGGCTCATGAAAAGAAAAAAAAAAATACACATTTGCCTGCTTGTAACTTTAGAACAAGAATTATCTTGAACATGTATGTGGTGTCAAAAGATTCAGAATTAAATAAACTATATATATATATTTTTTGTGAAAAAGCATGGGAATTTATTCTTATTCTTTATCTGTATTCAAACGAAGCGCAGAATGGCGAATAGAGGAGTAATGTCATGCCACAGGAAAGCAGTCAACAGTGAATCTGTTGTGTGGAATGATGGACCCAAGGTAACGCATCCAACTAGGAAGCGAGAGAATCCTGGCACAGTCACCAGTATTCTCTCCCCCTCCACTAGACCATGAGTGGTAGTCTGGACGCTAGTCATTCGGATGAGAGGATAGACCAAGGTCCAGTGTGCAGCATGCACTAAGCGCATGTAAAAGAAACCACAGCAACAAAAGGGTTGCCTCTGGCAAAATTCTACAGAAAAATCCACATAGGAAAACCAATTTCAAAAAACTGCAGGCAGGAAAAAAAAAAAAAAAAAAAAATTGGTGGGGCTTTCAGTATAGCAATGCCCTATCCCTCAGGAGAGCAGCTCAAATTTCACACAGAGTAATACAAATCAGAGACAAAGGCGGCATTTGTGTTTGAACTCAAAATATTTCCCTTCAGTGCTGGTGAATCATTTGAACTTCAGCTTTAGATCCCAGATCAAAATAACTTTTACTAACTGCTGTCATTCAGTGTATTGCCTAATCCTCCACTGACGTTATTTCAGAAAAGCCTGGAGTCAAATACACAGAACACTGCAACTTCAGTGACTAATGTGTGCAGCATTACCAACAGTGGAGTGGTGGCCTAGAGGTAACACGTCTGCCTAGGAAGCGAGAGAATCTGAGCGTGCTGGTTCGAATCACTGCACAGCCCCCGAAATTTTCTCCCCCTTCATTACACCTTGAGTGGTGGTCTGGACGCTAGTCATTCGGATGAGACGATAAACCGAGGTCTCATGTGCAGCATGCACTTAGCGCACGTAAAAGAACCCACGGCAACAAAAGGGTTGTTCCTGGCAAAATTCTGTAGAAAAATCCACTTCGATAGGAAAAGCAAATAAAATTGCACAAAGAAAAAAATACACAAAAATGGGTGGCGCTGTAGTATGGCGACGCGCTCTCCCATGGGAGAGCAGCCCGAATTTCACACAGAGAAATCTGTTGTGATGAAAAGAAATACAAATACAAATACAGTGCATGCACCTGAAAACATGATTTTTTCAAAAAACCAATCAACCAGTTAGTTTCATGTGGTTTTCTGCTGAAATACTTAACGACAGCAAAGATAAGCCTTCAAAGATGAGAAATTTGTAAACATCTTAATTTTCATTACTTTGACTCGAATGATGTGTTTTTGTATAAAGCGAAGAATTGCTGGCTGCAACTTCTGCCAGGTTTTCGCCTGCTGCCTCACTTAAATATTATGTTGACCTGCAGAGCTGGAAATATCTATCCCTCAACCAAGCAGTAATGCCACGATGATTCCAACCATTAACTAACAGCATCCAAAAATGTCAAACACTGTGATCACTTTGTAGTCATGCCAATTGTAGCTAGACTTGTTCAAAAAAATGATTTTCATGTTTTTTCATCAACTGTATGAAAAACAAACAACTCATGAGGGTAAGAAATAGTAAAAAGAGTAATAAAAAAAAAAATGGGGCGGGGGGAGATAAAATTTTGCAAGACAGTATTGTAGCACAAAGTTGCAGCCTTAACAATGGATACTGTTGTAGACATGAAAGAACACAGTATGAGTTTGTGTGTAATGCTGTGCTTTGCACCTTTCTTCCAAAAGATTTCATCTGTTATTCAGAAGTCAACGCACATGCTCATGGATATATATCAAAATATATTCACACACACACACACACACACACACACACAGAGACAAACACACACACACACAAACAAACAAAATAAACATTTTTCTTTAATCGCATGAAAAACATTCCACACAATCATGTGTGCTCAGTGAGACAATGCTGGTAACAACAGAAAGGACGTTTTGCTGCTGCAAATGAAAAGTGCACTGATCAGAAAGTCTGATCTGCATGTACATGTGCAAGCACGTATGCACACACGCATACACACACACACACGCATGCACACACACACACACACATGCACACAAGTACACACACACACACACAAGTACACACACACACACACACACACACACACATATCAAGAGAAAAAAAAAAAGACATACACCATGAGGTGAATGAGTAAACATGACAAGAAACACTTCATGTCCAGGTGCATGTAGTGGCAAAATAAAGTTAGGAAAAGAAAAAGTCAGCAATTATCTTTTACAATATATACCCAATATAATGCCCAGTGTAAACACACACATGAACACTGTTTCAAAAAATAAAAGAAACCTGAACAAACTGTTTACACATATGTCAAGGAGGCAATGCATGTTGTGTGTGCGTAAGTACACATGTAAGTATAAATGTGTATATATATATATATGTGTGTGTGTGTGTGCACTTGCGCATGTGTGCACGCAAGAGCATGCATCAAAGGTGTTTTTTGTGTGAATATACTCAGGCATTTTACCATTGCTAACCACATGATTCTGTGTAAAATTAAATACTTTTTCTTCATTCAAAAAATTAAAAAAGGAACACTGCAAATGCATGTGCATTTTTTATACCCGATACCTGTGTACAGATATGTGCCTGTGAGTGTATATGCACAACTCTCATTTTGTGAGAAGTGAAAAAACAATCAATTTTACACATAACACATAGAAAGTGAAAGTGTTCGAGACAGGATAATATGAGCTACAATGTCAGGACCTTTCTTTTGCTTTTTTTTTTCTCTTTCTTTCTTTCTTTTTTTTTTTTTTTTCTTTGAACCTGCAAGGAAAAATGCTGAGAATTCCAGAGTTTAACTCTCTCCATACGAACGGCGAAAGAGAAGACGTTAACAGCGTTTCACCCCAATTACCACCATCAAAATATTGCAAGCGGAAGGCTCTTATACTGAAGAGGTGAATGTTGACAAAGAATACCACAATTCTGACGACGGAAGCAAAAGGTTGGGTCATTCAGACACCCACTGGACATCCGAGGGGTCTGTGTAGAGGAGAAGAGAGGACTGGCCATACTGAGTGAGTTAATAAATGTTGAACCAGACTAAGAACCAGAAATATTTTTATACAACCCTAAAACTTTGAAGCTTTTGATCCCACAACCATGACATACAGACAAAATATCAGGATACATTCCACATGCAGATACAGCAGCATGTAAAACCAAATAAGAATAAGGAGAAACAAGAGAGAGACAGAGGCAGACACACACACACACACACACACACACAGAAAGAGAAGGAGAGAGAGAGAAAGAATGCATTTTTCCATTGTGCATGGTATGGTTTATAACGAAACCTGAAGCTGGAAATATCAGTCCAAAAACATGCAGACACAGAAACAGATACTCACAACCAAACACACAGACACAGACAGACAGACAGACATACATACACACACACACACACACATACACACACACACAATCAAGACCAGGTGATTACATCCTGAAGTAGAAAATTCAAAATACAGACAGACACACAGACAACTGAGACCATGTGACTACATAGAGAATAGACTCATTTTTCTTCACACACGCAAGTCAATATAAAGACGCTGCAAAATAACAGATGTCAATAATTCAAAAGTGCTGAGGTTTCATCAATCAAGAAATGATTTTTAAACACTCATCATAAGCAGCATCAAATCTGGTGGTGAACAGTACTGAAGTAAGAAAAAAAAAAAAAAAAAAAGAAAAAAGCTTTCAGTTGTCTCCATTTAGCAATGCAAACACTGGAATATCAAACCCCAAACAAAAACATCATTGTAATAATTCTTTTATGCTTTCAGAAAAACATTTTTTTTTGTAAAATGAAAACAGGAAAAAAACACAAACACTAAAGCTACAACTCAAGTTCTTTCAAGTTAAATTCAACACATACATTTCACTCAAGAGTACACTGTTCACACCACAGACAATAATGAGTAACAAAATGGGGGAGAAAGAGAGAGGACATAGGGAGAGTGAAAGAAAGAGAGAACGATGAAGATAATGCCCTTTATCATTGCATATGACTTCCATTATAATAAAATAAAAAAATAATGAAAACTACAAATGCAATCATTGCCAAATAATGCACCTACACAACATGTGTGTGGCATGTAGAACTGTCTGTCCTTCAGATTCAGTTTCTCACCATCTCATTGCATTCAGACAAATCCATATACGCTACACCACATCTGCTAGGCAGATGCCCGACAGCAATATAACCCAGCACGCTAGTCAGGCCTTGAGTGCATATACATATATTTGTGTACCTACCTATTGATTGATGTGGATACTTATACAGCGCCTATCCTCGGTCAGAGGCTCTAAGCGCTTTACATACACAGGGACATTTGCACCACAGGCTGCCTACCTGGGTACAGCCTACTGACGGTTGCCACTGGGTGCTCATCATTTGTTTCCTGTGTCATTCAATCAGATTTCAGACGCACATGCATACACACTCAGACAGACATTTTACGTGTATGACCGTTTTTACTTATTTACCCCACCATGTAGGCAGCCATACTCCGTTTTCGGGGGTGTGCATGCTGGGTATATTCTTGTTTCCATAACCCACCGAACACTGACATGGATTACAGGATCTTTAACGTGTGTATTTGATCTTCTGCATGCACATACACACGAAGGGGGTTCAGGCACTAGCAGGTCTGCACATATGTTGACCAGGGAGATCAGAAAAATCTCCACCCTTTACCCACCAGGTGCACCGAGATTCCAACCCGGGACCCTCAGATTGAAAGTCCAGCGCTTCAACCATTCGGCTGTTGCACCCGTCAGAGTGGATTTCTTCTACAGAATTAAGCCAGAGGATGACACATGTTGCCATGGGTTCTTTATCAGTGCCTGCACAGGGGCCTTGGTTTATCATCTCATCCGCGTGACAAGATGCTCAGTTTGATTTTCCAGAGAAAGGGCGAGAGCTGGAATCGATCCCAGACCCTCACAGACACTGTATTGGCAAATAAGTGTCTTAACCATTCTCCCACCTTCCTTCCTATCTGCCAGTGTTGAGGAGTGGAGCAGAACACTCACACACTAAGACAGAACACTCACACACTAAGACAAACAGGTGAAATAACACAAGACGTACCCACTGTTTCTACATATACAGCCACATACACTCATCAATGAAATCATCATGGATATATCGTAAAGTTTGATTTGATTAAAGGCAACACACATAAAAACCCACTTTTCTCTGAAAGAGAGCAGTAACAGAGTTTTTTTTAAATATTTTTTTTATTGAAAGTACCAGTCAGCATGCATTCTTTGAATATTCAAAACATGAAACAGCGCATATGCAGAAGTGTGTATGTGACTCTGCTTTTGAACAATTATAAACCGAAGTTCTGTTCAAAACACGAAACAGTGCACACGTAGGAGTGTGTATGTATGTCTGCTTTTGAACAATTATAAACTGATGTCTTTCATACTGAAGTGACTCTGTCATTTGGCTGAAGAAAAAAAACAAAACAAAAACAACAACAGAAAAAAACACACACGTTTGTAATCAGCAATTACACTAAACTCAGGATAAAATTTGTGCAATTTTTCTTATATGCCTTTTAGAATTCTTCACTCGCATTACTTGTGTTTATCAGCAGGTCATGGCTTAGTATTTCATCACCCAATACACACACGCACACACATATATATATCAATATATATATATACATATACATATTATATAGATGTATAAGATGTATACAGATATATATATATATATATATATATAGAGAGAGAGAGAGAGATGTATACAGATATAAATAAATGCAAAATGCAATGCAATTTAAAGGTGGACCACCCACAGCAGTTGAGGACCAGCAGAATCAATGCCACACTGGTCCTCTGTGACCAGATGTAAATGTCAAGGAATTTCTTGCTCTGCTCATCCATGCACATGGCACAATCTCTACAGTCAGCAGTGTGAGTGGCAGGACGCTGAACAACATTCCTCCACATACACAAACACCTGCATGTATGCATGCACACTCTGTCTGTCTGTCTCTTTTCTTCTTTTTTTTTTTTTCCTGATATGTGTAAGTAGATTAGATTTCATCCTGCTTCCCTCCAACACCTACACATCCCCCACCCAACCCCATCCCCTCTTGAAATGGACATGACTGTTTTCTCAAAAAAAAAGAAGTCTGGTCTGTCTGGTCTGGCCTCTCTGTCTCTCTCTCTCTCTCACCCTGCCTCCTCCCCCCTCCCCCAACCTTCCCTCTCTCTCATACACAAAATGACAAGAGAGAACTATGTCTTATAATGTCACTAATAAACAATTGTTGTCAGACACTGTTTCAGTGTGATTCGGGCCAATTCCACACAAGAGCAGGTGTACGCATCGACAAATATCATCCTACAGAAGAAGAATCAGAAAAAGTTTTGGAGATCATAGCAGATGATTTCGTTTAAAAAAAAAATGATGATAATAATAATAAAAACAACAACAACAACAATAATAATAATAATAAAAATAACAACAACAAAACAACAATAGTAATAATAATAATAAAAACCAGATGCTTTGAATGCAACTTGAACAGTGTCAACTGACAGAGACTTGAATCCCATTGTGCGAGATCCTATTCATGGGTCATGCTGTCAAGATCACTTATGTCTCCCTAGGTACATCTTAAAAGAACAAAACCAAGCAGCCGCAGAAACCAGCAAGGATACTGCAACTGTGCAAGTTAATGCTGTTACTTAATTTTTATTTTATTTCAAATAATTTGTGAATGACTGTTTCAAGGAAAAAAAAAATCATTGTGACAGGATACTCTCATTTAAGTGCTATTAGAACTTGTGTGTGATTCATTATTTAAAGATGCAGAAAAACAGATGGACTGAGAGAGAGGGAGAGGGACAGAGAGAAAGAGAGAGAGAAGCAGCAGCATAAAGAAAGTTTTGAACAGTCTGAACAGTTTAATTCAAACTTAGGTCCCAACGGGCATGCATTCAGTCTAAGACGAACATACAAGTAACATGTGACAGAAATCAGTGCACTACAGTCCTATACATTCAAACACAGAAAATATAATAAACTACCTCATTCAACAAACAAGCAAGTACATGATGTAGTAAGTATACAGCAAGACAGTTACAGAAAGTGTTGTCATCAAAGTCTCTGGTCTCTACCTTTATACCTTATTTATGGAAAATAAATTCATAATGACATGGATAAATTTTGCAAGTATAACAAGTTTGGATCTACGTTGTGTATTCATAAGGCTTATCAATTTTAGAGTATTGGGGGGTGTTGGAAGTATTTATTCATCATTACTGACCATCAATTTTTAATGACTGCGAATGAACAACTGAATAACAAAATGAAATTCAGCATCGTGTGGTGCTGCAAGTATTTGCATACCATTACTGAGGTGCAATTCTTAACGACTGGGAATAAAGAACTGATTAATAAAATGACATTCAGAATTGAGTGGCGCTGGAAGTATTTCTTCACTGTTACTGACCTGCACGAACAATTGAACAACAAAAAGAAATTCATTGCAGACTTCATTCAAGTTTAACAGTGTATGCTTTCTTGTCTAGGTATTGTTTCAGTTTCAATTTCAGTAGCTCAAGGAGGCGTCACTGCGTTCGGGCAAATCCATATACGCTACACCACTTCTGCCAAGCAGATGCCTGACCAGCAGCGTAACCCAACGCGCTTAGTCAGGCCTTGAGAAAAAAAAAGAAAAAAAAAGAAAAAAAGGTGAATAAATAATAGATACGCTTACATAAATAAATAAGTAAATAAATAAATAATAATTATGATATAAAAAAAAAAGGTATTAATAGCAGTCTATCCAGCTGAACAGGGAGTTCATGGCTTGAAAGTCTAAATTCAGTCATGGGCTGTAGGAGAGAGTATGACTAACAAATATTTTTCTGAGGAAAAATTCTTTTTAAACACATGATAGCTGAAACACACACACTCTTGAATTGTTTCAATGAATACACAGGGTTTCTCCAAACAAAAGAGAAACCAAGATAGTTTAAAAGTCAATGAACATTCTGGAGCCAGAACTTTCCAGAATCACACACTGATTCAATGAAAAGATTATACCAAAATCACAATGCCCCAGCTTTTATTTCAATATTCACTGGAAAATAATCCAATTCAACAAGGACTAAGCAAGATACGGTTGAAGTTTTCATGCCTAGAATCATTTTAAGGAAACATACCGGTAACTGCAACCTATTACAGGTTAAAATTGTTCAAATCCCCAAACTTCACATCCATGCAACCGCAATGGACGGACACATTTCTCAAACAAATCAATCTGGACAGCTAGCGGCAAATGATCTTTTCTATTTTTTTCTTAAGCAGGAAACCATGATACTATTTGCAAGTGTGCAGTGCTCCTTGATTGCCTCCTTCCATGAGCGATTGTAATTAAAAAGGCCTCCAAAATATTTATAATTCCAGATTGAGTCAACCATTTGATCCTTAAAAATAAAGGGGGAAAGGGGTGTTAAAAAGGCCTCCCAAGTACTTATAATTCCAGATTGACTCAACTAATTGATCCTTATGATAAAAGGGAAAAAAGGGGGTGCCTCATAGACAGAGAAAAGCAGGAAGTCTGGAGAAAGACTTGGACCGTAGAGAAGTAGAAGAAAGAAGAGAGAGAGAGAGAGAGAGAGAGAGAGAGAGAGAAGGGACAGGGGTTAGACAAGAAGACCTCGTCTGAAAGTGTTTATTGTCAGGGGTTGTTGTTTTTTTCTTTCTTTTTTTTTTCTTTCTTTCTTTCTTTATATCTTTTTTTTTTTTTTTTTTGCTACCCCATCATCTACACCATTCCAGTGGCATTAATCCCACACTGCTCATTCCTAGTCCCCCTAACAAAGCAACACCAGAATTCGTCTGTGGCAGTCCCAGCGTCAACAGTCCACAGAGAACCACTGATGTTACATCACTAGGAGGCTACAAACTTTGTTGCAGAACAATACGCCTGCTTAGGACACCACCTACTGAGAACCCTACTGCAGACAATCATCGTTTAGTTGCAGAGCAAGACACCTGAGAGAGGTTTGACAGAAATCTGAATGAGCCCCAGTCCTACACTATGAGACGCTTGATGAAGAAAGACATTGGCATGCATCATCAAGAAGCAAGAATATGATATCACACATGATATCACACACACACACACACACACACACACACACACGGAGTAACATACACACCAGTGCACATACACAAAGTAACTGTATTTCTGTGACAAGTATCTGGCCTGGATGAAGAGGAGACAAAAAAAAACAAACAAACAAACATAAAAGAGCAAAAGAAGAACAACAAAGCGCCAAACAAACTTAACACACACACACACACACACACACACCAACACTCATCAACAGTAAACATCAATTTCAAGCATTCACAAACCTTTCAAAAGAATACATCATTTTTCTCTCTTTCTTTTTTTCTTTTTCTCTTAACTTCATCTAACTGCAAACTGCAATATGCTTTCACCAACACTAGAGAAACAAACCTATTTCTGAAGCAACTTGTATTCACACACACACACACACACACACACATGAGAGAAAAGTGAAAAAGGTAAAAAAAAAAAATTTTTTTTTCAAAAAGAAAAACCCACACCAAATTAATTCACTTTCACACCTGCATGTCCCTTGTTGTTGAGGCAACCACCACCATCCTCCCGGTTTCTCCGGAGGAAAAACATCTCCACCACTCTACGGCACCCCGTGTAGATTTTGTAGAACCAGTACAGGTTGATAATGTCTAAGACGGCACAGGTGATCACCAGCACCA
Source organism: Babylonia areolata (assembly GCF_041734735.1). Classification (NCBI taxonomy): domain Eukaryota; kingdom Metazoa; phylum Mollusca; class Gastropoda; order Neogastropoda; family Buccinidae; genus Babylonia; species Babylonia areolata. Next base: position 55,133,155 of record NC_134878.1, on the reverse strand, counting down.
GCTGTATGTGGCCCAAGCGGTTGAAGGGCTCAGTCCCATACACGCTGTACACCTTCAGCCAGTACGGAGGCATGACTGCGATGCGCACGGCGAAGAACGTCACAGCCATGGCGATGCCGTTAGCGACGAAAAGGGGGCTGCTTTTGCTGTAGCCCAACACGTTCAGGAACCACCTGAAAAAATGTTTAAGTTGAGGGCTGGTATTTTGTGACATTGGTAATTTATTTTTGGTCTGTTGTGCGTGAATAACTCGCCAAAAACCTCAGCTTATATCAAAGATTGACGTAAGCTTACAGCTTACAGCTGGGTCAGCAACAAAGTAAGAGCTGTATGATGAATGGTTTCTCCACTGCAATGAGAAATCATTTACAGCTTAGTCTTTTGAGCACTTGATAAACATGGAGCCATTTGCACAACAGACTGCCTACCTGGGTAGAGGCTGAGCCAACTGAAAGCTGCCTCTGGGAGCTCATCATTTGTTTTCTGTGACATTCAGTCAGGTTTCAGTCATGCACATGCACACACACATTCACACTAACGTGTAACTTTTGATGAATATGACCGTTTGTTTATTGTCCCACCATGTACCCAGTCATACTCTATTTTCAGAGTTGTGCATGCTGGGTATTCTCTCGTTTCCATAACCCGCCAAACGCTGACATGGATCACAGGATCTTTAATGTGCATATTTGATCTTCTGCATGCGTATTCACACTGAGAGGGTGCAGTCACAAGCATGTCTGCTCATGTGTTGACCTGGGAGATTGGAAAAATCTTAGCCCACCAGGCGCGCCATGGACTGAACTCAGGAAACTCAGGTGCGAATCCAGAAGTCTAACCATTCAACAACCACAACCGTGCAGTGATGAGGGCTAATATATCTTACATCATTCAGTATTATTTTGACTTGATGAACAGGGGTGGTGGCAGAAGGGTAGCAACAGAGGGTGGAGTTCTGTCGGCTAAACATTACTTTTGAATCTAATATCACATTTCAAGTCTTGCACAACAATCAAAATGTGACAGAAGTGAAGGCATGCATACACAAGGCTAAATATTTTCACTGCAATGTGCAAATGTCAGAGTAAATGCCCTCCAGGAAATGTGATTTATGCTTTCATTTATTTCATGCCCCATTTTAGATTTTGCTAGTCTAGCAACTAAAGAGCAAATACTGGCAATCATATGACAATATATTTTTCAGGGTAATTAAGAATGGATACTTGTCTCCTTTGAAATCTTTCAGTATCTACCTTCCCACAGGAGCTGCTACACTGAAAGCTGTATTCAAACACTTTATTTTGGTCAAATGATGTCTGATACATCTGATTATTTATCATTAGGTCCATCAAAACACTTGTCTTACCTCTGGTTAACGAAAGGAGTTGAGAATTCTGCCACAAGGCGGTAGTTGGCAAAGTATGGAAGCACCCCGTAAGTCTGTGACACACACGCATACAACAGAAACACTGTTAGATGTGGATAAATTCATATATAGCAGTGTTAACAGTATGCTCTCAGCTTCACAACAGAAGGAATATTTGCAGTGTATATACTGTAAACTACCTTGTAAGCACCCACTCCCTCTTTGCATAAATTTCACTTTTACCCCTTTAACTTCTGGAACTATTGGTGCTTTTTGCAAAATAACCAACTTCTAAAAAAAATTACACAAATTAAAATTATACTCAAAAGTATGTAAAAGTACATATTTTCTTGAAGAAAAATGAATGGAGAATATAAATTATCATAACTTCATTGTTGACAGGATGAGATAACTCCCAATCAGGGGAATATAACTCTGATTTTTAGAGAAAAAATACACAGAATATTTGGGGGGGGGGGGGAAGAAGAAAATTCAGGTATGTTTATTTTATGTGTGAAAATAGTGCTGAAATATAAGCTAATGCATTAGACACAACAACCAAGTGCAAAATAAGTTGTTTCCTGCACTATCATGTTGTTTTAAACATAAACACTATACATAACAACTCACATACACCCACACACACACACTCCCACCAAAACACCCACAAACACTATCACAGAATAATACAACACAAAAGCTCACTGTAAACAATATTTGTCTTGAAGCTTTCTTTTGGAGGGTTTCATAGTAGATGAAAACCCAAAAATGAAGGCTTCAAGCTAAAATATTGGGGTTTTTTTTTTATATCCACTTCTGACACGCCCCCGCCCCCTTCCTGTTGATGTTTCTATCATGTTTTCATAGCTGCTGTTGTTGACGTTGTGTGGAAAATCAAACAAAATTCTAGCCACCTCTTCTCTACAGTATGTTCTGCCAGCTTTGTTGACATGCTCAACAGCTTTTCACTTCATACAACACTAAACAAAGTCCAGCCAAAACTACCGGAGAAACTGCTTCAAACACTCATCAAGGCAGTTGCTTTTGCAAGGGAGGTAAGTGTATGCAGCACACCTGATTATGTAGTTACCCCTAAACTGTGGATATGTCTGTGGTCGTAAGAGAAAGGCTTAAGTTGAGGATGGGCATTTACTGGGTACTTGGACATTTGCAGGGGCCCATTATCTTCCTTATTTTCACCACAAAGTACTGGTTGGACATTCATCCCATGCGTTATTAAACGTGCAACATCAGAAGGATTCTTCTTCTTCTTCTTCTATGTGGGCTGCAACTCCCACGTTGACTCGCATGTACACGGGTGGACTTTTCTGTGCACTGCCGTTTTTTACCCCACCATGTTGCAGCCATACTCCATTTTCAGGGGTGTGCATGCTGGGTATTTTCTTGTTTCCATACCCCATCGAGTGCTAACATGGATTACAGGATCTTTAACGTGCATATTTGACCTTCTGCTTCTGTTTACACACAAAGGGGGTTCAGGCACAAGCAGGTCTGCACATATGTTGACTTGGGAGATTGGAAATATCTCCGCTCTTTACCCACTAGGCGCCGTTAGAGATCGGAAAAATCTCCGCTCTTTACCCACTAAGCGCCGTTACCGAGATTCTTCGAACCTGGAACCCTCAGACTGAAACTCCAATGCTTTAACCACTCGGCTGCTGCGCCCTTCATCAAAAGGATAATGCCCAGAGTTAAAAAAGAAAAAAAATTCACATGTACAACTGCAGAATTTGTTCCACGGCATTCCGGTGACTGGTAATGATTAACGAAAATTAACCACCCAGATTTATTTTCTTTTTATTGATATTCATAAGAAATGATTGAGGTGTTCACTTGCTGTGAACGTGTTCTAAGATACTTGACAGTTTGTATTCCTGGAAGCTTGTGTAAGATCTTAAGAAATGAATGATAATACTCCATGATGATAACCAACCAGTGTATAATCCAGCTGCTTGGCTGTTTCTATCAGAGTATTTATGGTGTTTGTTTATTTTTTGTTTTGTTATTTTTGTTCTTTGTTTGTTTTTTCTTCTTTATAAATGTCCATTAAGATGCTGTTGTTGTAAAATGTCAACCTATCAAAATGGAATTAAAAAAATGTTTAAAAAAAAAAATCAAAAAAAATCACATGCACAACTGTAGAATTTGTTCCACGGCATTCCGGTGACTGGTAATGACTTGAACTGACTGAGTGTGCAGGGGCAGACCTACCGGTAATCCTCTGCAGACAAGTTGAAAACAAAACGCTAGCCACTAAAACAAGACAATGCATCAAGGAGTGACATCATTATATGATTATTGCACTTAGGTCTTTCACTACCTTTTAAAAAAAAAATTTTTATTATCATAATTATTATTTATATATTTATGTAAGCTTATCTATTATTTATTCACCTTTATTTTATTTTATTTTATTTTATTTTTTTTTTTCTCAAGGCCTGACTAAGCGCGTTGGGTTACACTGCTGGTCAGGCATCTGCTTGACAGATGTGGTGTAGCGTATATGGATTTGTCCGAACGCAGTGACGCCTCCTTGAGCTACTGAAACTGAAACTGAACTGCCCCGTCGACACAATGATGACAACACCATGCAGACATTCTATCCTTTCATCTCTGGTTCTAAATCTGCACTGCTTTGTAAAAGCAACATGATCACAAATAGCAAACTGAATTATTACTTTATATTATCGGTTCATGATCATTTTCTTTTCTTTTCCTCTCTCTCTCTCTTCAAAATGGGGGGGGGGGGGGGGGTGGGGGGGGGGAAGAGCTTACATGGTATTTTACCCTATGGACAACTTTCAGCCAAAGGTGTGGAGCGGGCGTACACTTGATACTGGGTGTTTACATGGTAGTTTACGGTATTTGAGTACACAAATGGAATGGCTTGTTAAGTTTCAGCCAGCTGTGTGCACACATTTTTTATCAATGTTCCACATTGTAACTTATATGTGTAGAGATAGACAGAGAGAGAAAGAGAGGGAGGGAAAGGGAGAGTGTGTATGAAGGAGAGAGAGAGAGAGAGAGAGAGTGTGTGTGTGTGTGTATGAACCACGTTCTGTGAATTAATATGTCACATGCTCCATGGCAAACCAGTAAATTACACCAAAAGCCTTCTCTTGATCATAGGGGCTGAGTTATGCATAAGTTTGCTTGCTTAGCACAGAGAATTTTCCAAAGTCGATGGAATGAGCTCCCTCTTTCAGTTTGTCAGGTCTCTGCACTCAGCTCTTTCAAGTCCTGCCTTAAAACCTACCTCTTCCCAAAACAGCCCCCCACTCCACCTACTCCCTTGCCCCTTCCTTGTCCACAGTTTCTCCAGCTTTCTATTTACATGTATTTATTTTTATGTACTTTATATCTATATTTATATATTCATATTTCATATCTTATGTATTTGTTTATTTGTAAGTTTTGTGGATACGGATCCTACTGACATCCCAGGTTGCAAAACTCACTTTTGACCAAATGATCTGATATGCTGATTATGATCTCTACAAGTTCTTTTTTTGTCATTTTGGCAAGATCAAAGCTGGCTTTTTCCAAATTTCATCAATTTCCATAGTACCTATCATGCCATTTGTAAGTGCCTATTACACTGTTATATAATTTTGTAATGCTGTTTTTTGTCCCCCTTAATTTTGTGATGTTGTGATGCTGTTTTTTGTCACTCATAATTTTGTGATACTGTTTGTTTGTATTTTTTGTCCCCCAAGACTTTTTCAATCCTGATAACGGTCTCATTATCCATGATGACTTTTTGATTTTTTTTTTTCAGAGCCACACATTAACTATGCAATAACTACAAATGAAGTAAAATCAACCATTTTTTTTGCTTACTGCACTCAAGTACAGCCTTACCATCACATAGTAATACGCATACATGGACGCCCCATGGTGGAAAAAGTAGAACACCTCCCCAATGTGTTTGTAGTGTATTGTCATGATCACCAAATCTGAAAAAAAAAACACAAAAAAAAACTGTTGTACACATGGGTCAGACCAACAGCAGCCACAACACAAACGTGTTTCTTGCAACACCCACCCACCCACTTGCTCAAGCATTTCAATGTCATACATCAAGTCACTGTTTGCATCCAAGCCAAACATCCAAATAAATTCCACATCTGCATGTACTTCTGCAATTAAAGGTCAAAGGTCCCATGACAGTTTAATTCTATGGCCATCGGAGCAGTGATTCATTATCCACTGTGTCCAGGGCTCGGCATAGGAAGGTGGGGTCTAATCCTCTCCTCCAGCCAAACCAAACTTCCCAAACAAAGTCAGGTACCCATTCACATCTTGATTGATATGGACACTTATATAGCGCCTATCCTCGGTCGGAGACCAGCTCTTAAGCGCTTTACACACACACAGAGTCATTTATACAGCAGGCTGCCCACCTGGGTAGAGCTGACTGACGGTTGCCATTGGGCGCTCATCAATCGTTTCCTGTGTCACTCAATCAGATTTCAGGCACGCACACCTACACACTCAGACAAACATGTAACATTGAACATTTTATGTGCATGACCGTTTTGTTTATTTACCCCGCCATGTAGGCAGCCATTCTCCATTTTCAGGGGGTGTGCATGCTGGGTATGTTCTTGTTTCCATAACCCACCGAACACTGACATGGATTACAGGATCTTTAACGTGCGTATCTGATCTTCTGCGTGCGTATACACACGAAGGGGGTTCAGGCACTAGCAGGTCTGCACATATGTTGACCTGGGAGATCAGAAAAATCTCCACCCTTTACCCACCAGGCGCCACCAAGATTCGAACTCGGGACCCTCAGATTGAAAGTCCAACGCTTTGACCACTCGCCTATTGCGCCTGTTGAGTGGGGAAAATCAATCAGTGACTTTCCCAAGGTCACAACACCAAGTCAAAAGTGGGGGATCGAACCCTGACCAGTTGATCAGAAGCCCAACGCCTTACTGATTCTGCCACAGCGCCTCACGCAATTCAAGTATTAAAACACACACAAAAAAGAGGAGACAGTGAGTCAGTGAGTGAGGCTAGGTGTAGGGTCTGAGGGTATGGGGGTTGGTAGTAAAGGTACAGATTGATAGAATATAAACTGACAAGCAAGGTTGGACAGACAGACAGACAGACAGAGACAGACAGACAGGGAGAGGGACAGACAGAGACACAGAGAGAGACTGACAGAGAAATATAATTATATATGGATATAGATAAATTATTCAATAAAAGTCATGGCCCCTCACAGCAGAGTTACTGTGAATGAGCATTCCAAAACAATAAAGTCATACTTATAGTATACTAATGACAAAACACAACAGTAAATGATATAAAATAATAAACTATTAACTGAATAACGCACAACTAATATCAATTAACTACATAATGCATTTCAAAATTTGAACACTTTATACAAGTAAATAGTAAACCGCTTCCATTCTTGAGGACATATAAGCAGGACAAGTTGAAACTAAGTTGAAATAACTGACAGACAGAAATCTCCTCCGTCAATCAAATAAGCACAACACAGCACAAAGTGAAACAGATGGAGAAACAGACACAGTGAGAGAGTGGGTTGTCATTAACTTACTCTTCTTCACAAGGCATATTGACACACCAAACGACAGGTGCAATAGCCGAGTGGTTAAAGCATTGGACTTTCAAGCTGAGGGTCCCGGGTTCGAATCATGGTGACGGCGCCTGGTGGGTAAAGGGTGGAGATTTTTACGATCTCCCAGGTCAACATATGTGCAGACCTGCCAGTGCCTGAACCCCCTTCGTGTGTATATGCAAGCAGAAGATCAAATACGCACGTTAAAGATCCTGTAATCCATGTCAGCGTTCAGTGGGTTATGGAAACAAGAACATTCCCATCATGCACACCCCCAAAAGTGGAGTATGGCTGCCTACATGGTGGGGTAAAAATGGTCATACAAGTAAAAGCCCACTCGTGTGCGTACGAGTGAACGTGGGAATTGCAGCCCACAAACGCAGAAGAAGAAGAAGACACACCAATGGAGAAAAAAAAAAGAGAAAAAAAAAGAGAAAGAGGTGCTCCATGAACCACATTCAACTGAGCTGGGGAGGGGGGGATGGGGGGGGCTGGGGGGGGGGGGGGAAGAAGGAAAAAAACAAACTTAATTCTAACTTACTTAGCTTTCACATATTTCTATTTCATTTTGTTTATGTTGAATAGTAAATTACTGCACCTGTGTACAGACAATAAACTAGTCTTGATTCCTATTTTATTAATTATTGCTTAAAAAAAAAAAAAAAAAAGTGAATAAAAAAAAATTTTTTTTTCTGTCACTGACCAGAGGCCATGTAGCCAACAACTATTGCACAGCTAGTCCTCACAGCTGGGGCATCCCACCTGAAAGCAAAAAACCATTATTCTTTTCCGTTGTCCAGTCTTTTTCTCAAATAAATAAATATCCCAATACATAACAACAATACTACTACTATTTGTATTTCTTTTTATCACAACAGATTTCTTTGTGTGAAATTTGGGCTGCTCTCCCCAGGGAGAGCGCGTCGCTACACTACAGCGCCACCCTTTTTTTCTTTTTTCTTTTTTTTGTATTTTTTCCTGCGTTCAGTTTTGTTTGTTTTTCCTATTGAAGTGGATTTTTTTACAGAATTTTGCCAGGATCAACCCTTTTGTTGCCGTGGATTCTTTTACGTTCGCTAAGTGCATGCTGAACACGGGACCTCGGTTTATCATCTCATCCGAATGACTAGCGTCCAGACCACCACTCAAGGTCTAGTGGAGGGGGAGAAAATATCGGCGGCTGAGCCGTGATTCGAACCAGCGCACTCAGATTCTCTCGCTTCCTAGGCGGACGCGTTACCTCTAGGCCATCACTCCACATTAATGATGATAATAATGATGATGAACACTATATTCTGCGCTTTCTTTTTCTCAAACAAAGCTCAAAGCGCTTTACATTGAACAACAACTCACCGACTAGAAAGAACGAAACAATAAAATGAATCAGTTTACACAAACTTCAGACAGACATCATGACACAACTCGTCCAACTCACTCACTCGCACACACACACACGCGCGCGCGCACACACACACACACACAAACACACACACACACACATTTGTAGCATGTATAAGACACAGTTTGGAATTGTGGTGGACAAAGATAATCAGTACTGGTTAAATAAATGGGTCTTCAGAGAAGATTTGAAAAAGGCTGTGGAGGAGGAAGTCTAATGTTACACTGAAGGCGATTCCAGATTATTGGACTGAAAAAAACTTTCAGAATCAGCTCCTCTTAATAAAGAGATCATTGATTTTATTTATATATCTAATTTGCATGCACACACACACACACACACACACACACACACACACACACAAACATACACACAGAGCAGCAGCAGCAGCAGTAGCTGTAGCATTTGTAAAGCTGTGATGAACCATGGAAACATTAGCACAACAATATTCATACTAGACCGTGCTATATACTACAGTTTTGAAAAAAAACTCACAAAAACCTGCCATCATTTCCTTGCTGATACAGGTTTGTTGATCAACACTTGCTTCAAAACCAATGTAAAATTCAGGACCTGATATAAAAGCATGTGGAACTGGTACAGATGTTAGCCAAGCCATTTCAATTTTTGAACCCTGTATTCATTGAGTGTCTTGTTTTTCAGTGCCTTTTTTTTTCTTTTTTTTTGTGTGATTCATTCTCATATGCTGTGCTCTCATTTGCTCTTCCATTATATATCATCCTTGGCTTTGTTATGTTGTATAACACTAACTAGCAGTCACTACAAGTTGCTTCTGAATTTTGGTGAATCTAGGTCATTACTGACTCAATGAGACAACATGGAATATCAGACACAAAAAAAAGGCTGTTTCTACTGATCCAGCATGGATTTAATCTTGTTGATATAATAAAGTATTCTGTAATCTGTAACAGTTACATCACATGTCATCTGAACAAGCTTTATGAGCAAGACCTACAAAACATCTTCTGGGCAAGACGTACTGAGCTCATGCCACCAACCAAATGCACATAAACATGAACCACAACCAATGAATTTATTCTTCATGATAAAAAAAAAAAAAACCAAAAAAAATCAGAAGACATCAATCATCAGGCACATCATTTATGTTTTTTGGGTTTTTTTTATATGTTTGCATGTGCTTTTATCTGTTTCATATTTCACTTACCATATAGGATCTTCA
>NC_134878.1:55091069-55118569 GCF_041734735.1 Babylonia areolata | reverse complement strand
ATGAGTAGCAAAGTGTCATTTTTACGCTCTCTTTTTTCAGGCTCAGTTTCAAGAAGGTGTCAAAGTTGTGTGACTCATCCCTATACCCTAAACCACACCTGCTGTTTAAAAAAAAAAGAAAAAAAAGAAGTAAGGCAGATGCCTGATTTTCATATATAAACCCAATGCCTTAAATGCCTACCCTACTGTTTACACTGTAAAACATGATCCACACACACACACACACACACACACACACACACACACAAATAAAAAAAAAACCCAAAAAAAACAAAAACAAAAAAATTGTACATGCACCCACATGCACACATACTGACACCAATGTGCAAATATATATAACATATCATGCACATACAGAAACCTGCACACACAGAGACACAATATACACACACAAAGACGATGATGATGATGATGATGATGGAGTCTCCTGTCAGACCAACAGAGTAGGCAGGCAGGCTTATCTGTTGGTGTGTGTCCTCATGTGGGAAAAGAGGCCGATTCTGGATGCGCAGCACTTCCCACAGGTGTTGCAAGGGAAAACATCTCCAGAAGTTGAGCCCTGCTTCTTTCGCTCACGCTTCTCCTCAACGGCCAGCGCTCTCTTGTTTTCAAATGTCTTTGTGTTTGCAGTGGCCTTCCTTCAGCTGGCCGTACAAAAACATCTTCGGGATCCTGGTGTCTATCATGCGGACAACGTGTCCTGTCCAACGTAGCTGGCACAGGATCAGCAGGCTTTCGATGCTGGGCAGGCCACTCCTCTCTAGTACCTGGAGGTTGGAGAACCTGTCCTGCCACTTTATGCCAAGGATCTTTCGTAGGCATCTCTGGTGAAACTGCTCAAGTTGTTGAACATGACGGTGATACGTCATCCATGTTTCACAGCAGTACAAGGTGTTCAGCACAACAGCTCTGTTGGTTTTGATTTTGGTACTGAGCCTGAGCAGGAAGACAATACACACACACACAAAGACATAAAAACCTTATGTGCAGTTCATAAACACATAAAGCATTAGTCCAAGTGATTATGCATGTGCATAGACACACATACATATGTGCATACACATGTAATGTCATTCCCACAAACATTACATGCATGCATTTATATGGCTACACATGCACACAGCTCCCACAATCCATGCACTTACTCATGTACACAACCCCCCCCTCTACACACACACACACACAGAGAGAGTGTGAGAGATCTTTTCCTACCCCTTTTTGTGGGAAACCTGTGGAACTGGAAGTGTGTGTGTGTGTGTGTGACTCTGTGTGTGTGTGTGTGTGTGTGTGTGTGCGTGCGTCCGTACGTGCGTGCGTATGTGTGCTCAAACAAAGGCATACTTTTAAAAAGCTACGAATGTAGAGTATGACGCATAATTTAGAATAGTTAGAAAGAATGAAAGAACCGCTAACACCGGACAAGACTGCAATGTAAATCTAAGCCTAAGGGCAGAATTTATCATGATCGGTCCTAATCTTACAGCTTTCGGCAGTTGCCGCAATTCCGTCTTGAAAGTGGCAGTCCTAATATTTGGTATCAATTCTTACCTTAACTCAAGAAGACCACCAAGCGCGAACGAAAAAGGAACACCGTTAAAGTGCTAAACATATGTTGTCCAGTATGTGGCACATACCTTCTGTTTACCTGGTTTTGTGTCACAAAGAGATAAGAGACATGTTCGTAAACGGCTTCGTCAACAGACGGAAATCGACTGATTATCAACCGGAAGTCCTACCATTCTAAAAACGAAAGTTAAAATGGCAGCTGAAATATGACAAATCAATGTTTATTTGTGTGTGTGTGTGTGTGTGTGTGTGTGTGTGTGTGTGGCTGTCTAGCTGTGTCAGAGTGTATGAGCGTCTGCGAGTAGGTGTGAGTATGCGTGCGTGTTTAATGTACGTCTCGAATGCATTTCCATCCACGCTGTTTTCACATTCTCGCGCTCGTGTATTTAGCACGATAACAGTCCCTACCACATGATTACGTGGACTGACTTTCGTTCGAATTTCTGTATTTGTACAGACTGCATGTTGCAGATGAAATTACTTAGATGTACTTGTGTGTTGTTTGTACCGCGTACCCGCACGTGCTCATGCGCGCAGACTGACGCCGTGCGCGCGCGCGTGTGTATTACATTGACAACTGGATCTTGACCACTGCTTCTTCTTGGGTGTAGGCAGCCAACATCTACATTAAGACGAATCAGCCGCACTTATCACTTAGGAAAAAGCTTCCCGCTCCGGTCGGGTGAACGCATGTCACTCAGTAGTTTTCATAGTCCACAGGGCCGGTGTTGCCAGGTCTGTTTCCGATTTGGTGGGGGATGGGAGAGGGGGGAGAGGGGGAGGGAAGGGGTTAGTGGAGGCATGCCATCCTGGCCTGGAAGGCAGCCACGGGATGGCGTCGACACAGTCTCTGCAGGAAGGCTGTTCCACTCCGGTATGGTCCTTGGGAAGACGGATTTGTGGCGATAGTCTGTGCGGCTCTGTGGGACGTCGCAGTGGAGGTGGTGGAAGCGCCTTGAAGAGCGTCTTCTGGCGCTGACGGAACGGAGGTGCTGGGAATTGATGCAGGCCTTGCCGTGGTGGATTTTGTAAAACATGGTGAGTCTCGCTGTTTTCCTGCGAGTCTGCTGGCCATTCTAGATCGCTGAGCATATCTTCAACGCTGGATGTTTGTCGGAATCGATGCGAGACCCACCTTGCTGCCCGCCGCTGGATCTTTTCCACTGCCTCAATGTTTTCTTCAGTGTAGGGATCCGATACCGTTCCAGCATATTCCAGTATGGGTCGCACCAGTGCCTTGTATGCAGCCTGCTTAATGGACTTGCTGTTTAGTCTGATGTTTCTTCTGATGAAGTCTAGGGTCTCAGTGTTTGCCTTTTTAGTGATGTTGGTGATATGGGGCTTCCAGTCCAGGTCATGCGTGATAGTAACGCCCAGGTATTTTGCTTGGGATTCCTCCTGGAGCGTATGGCCGTGGAGCTGGTAGTTGTGGTGGAGGGTAGTCAGGCGTCTAGTCATATGAACTGTGGTGCACTTCTGAGGGTGGAAGGACATTTTCCACTTCTCCTCCCAGGTGGCGAGTTTGTCGAGGTCTTCCTGTAGGATTTTCTGATCTTGCGCTGAACAAACACTCGTATGACAGGCCGTGTCATCCGCGGAAGAGCCTTGCTGTTGAGGTCAGACCAGACGGCAGGTCATTGATATACAGTAGGAATAGAGTTGGGCCAAGAACTGAGCCCTGTGGTACCCCTGACTCTACTGGAGCAAACTCTGATTTTGACCCGTTGACGACGACGGACTGTTTCCTGTCCCATAGGAAATCCTCAATCCATGCATTGATCTGGCCGCAGATGCCAAGGTAACGAAGTTTGTGGATGAGTAGGCTGTGACTCACCTTGTCAAAGGCTTTACTGAAGTCTAAGACCAGTAAGTCTTCCTGCTTTCCATCTTCAAGTGCTTTGGAGACCTCATCGAAAAAACCCAACAGTGCGAGCGCCAGGGCTAGTTCCGTCGCTAGTTCTCTCAAGACTCTGGAGCTGATCAGGTCTGAACCAGGGGCTTTGGTAGGGTCGATGTTACGTAGGAACTTCTCGATGCCAGGGGTAGAGATGGTTATATGCTCAAGGAGAGGTTGTTGGGGGTTTCGAGGGGGCATGGGACATCTTTGGTTGAACTCATCCTCTGTAAAGTTTTAATTTGCACATGCGGCCTTTGTATAATGTGAATGTGAATGTGTGTAAGGGGGTTTTGGGGGATGCAAATACCGTGTGTACTGTCTGTGCGTGTGTAACTGATGTGCGTGTGTGTGTCACAGTGTGTGTGTGTGTGTGTGCGCGCCCCGGTGCCTCTCCCTGCTCCATTCCTCTTTGCCAAAGACACAGGCCTTTTGCCACGCGAACTGAATCCCGAGTGCAGGTGTGAACTATGCTCGCGTTAATTGTTGCGTAATTCGAGACGAAACATGTACGTGTTTTACACTACTGTAAGAGATATGAATTAACATTAGATACTAAGGGAAAATTGAAAACAAGACAAGGCAGAGAGGTGATTTACTGAATGTGATTAAATGAAAACGTTCAAATATGATGTGCAAAATACAGCCAGTCTGTGTATTGTGAATATGTTTCACATTTTGATTCAGTTGTGAGTGTGTAAAATGCATATTTAATTGTTTCTTCTTGAAAATGTGTTAAATCATCTCCACTGTGACCTTGCACGTTGTAAAGCACGTTTAGGGGTGTTTTATTCAATCAGATAATTAGACAAGACTGAAGTCACACACACACACACACACACACACAAACAAATAAAAACATCAGGCAACATCTTCTAAAAGAAGAAATAAACATCACCAATCAGTGTTTTTCGGGGTTTTTTCTTAAATTTTAATGCAATCATAATTTGGTTGGCAGTACACAATATGACAAAGAAAATGTACATCAACAAAGTCAACGGATTACATGATGGTAGCAACACAGGAGAGCGCATCTTTCCCCCATTTTCCCTCTCTAGAACAGAGGCTAAGTTACACACACATTATAGCAAAACATTTCATGAATAAATCAAAATCAACGCAAACACACACACACACAAACACACACACTGCAGTTCAAAAACATAATGCAGCAGTCTTTTAATATAAAAAAAGCACCAAAGTTAAAATCAGTAAATTAGTTTTCTTTGTGAGTGATGCAATATCTACAGTTGTACACAATATCATATAACAGTGAAAAATCTATTTCCAGTCACCAGATTACACGATAGCACAAGACAGCAAACACCTTTTTTTCCCTTTTAACACAAACATATACAACCTATTATTCATACAATACATGCATGCAAGCAAACACAAATACCCATAACTGGAAGCAACCACTCCTCCATATTACAGAAACATACATGCATACACAAAGTATGTGAAAGTACAAAAGAATCCTCATCAAAACCTTTATTTCATGTGAATGTCAGAACAGCAGCTCCTCAGTCAAAACCAAAAACCTATAAAAGAAACTGTAGTCTGGTTCTATACTATAAATCATACTGGAAGCAAAAACAAACAAATACTGGGCACATGAAACTGGCAGATAGACACATTCCTTACTGAGTCAGATGATACATTCACCAGTGAACATGAACTGCAACTATTATTCTCTCTCCCCTAACAAGAGGTTCTTGAAATTCCACAGATCAAGGAAAAAACAAACACAAACAAACAACATCTAGAGACTGCATGCTTACAATTTCAAGCAGATGATGTTCATGGTACTGCCTGTCCTCACACAAACGTGAAGAAAAAAGTCTCTCTCTCTCTCTCTCTCCCCCCAAGACGCTATTCTGCCATTCTTTGTTTCTGTCTTTGACAATCCTTTCATGATGAGTGGGCAGTTTTAGGTGGACTGCATTATGATACAAGATATAATTGTCAGCAGTTTTATTATTGCTCTGAATACTCATATTCATCGCAAATTCCAGGTCTTATGCCACATTGCGAACCAAAAAGTTACAAACAGAAGAGAAAAACAAATCCAGGTAAATATTTTGGAACAGTTTCAGCTGGAAGTC
Organism: Babylonia areolata; assembly: GCF_041734735.1. Taxonomy (NCBI): domain Eukaryota; kingdom Metazoa; phylum Mollusca; class Gastropoda; order Neogastropoda; family Buccinidae; genus Babylonia; species Babylonia areolata. The sequence continues at coordinate 55,113,001 of NC_134878.1, read as the reverse complement.
TGAATGATGTCTTGTTGTCCCCACCCCCCTAACATCCCCACTCTCAGCGGTATCACCATAATTTATTAGGTTCACTGCAATACTAATTTTTTTTGTCTTGTTTTTTCTGTGATACCTCGCTACAAGTCTACCATAACTATTTTGTGTACTTTTACCTACTGATGCTCTTGCTGCTAACGCTGTCCTCATTCTTTCATTTGGTATGACTTAACACAACTATCAGTGTTTGCAGTCAAATATCGTGTGTTTCTGTGTTTCCATTTGGTCAATCAACAGAATTTCAAGCCGGCTTTCTCTTTCACCGCCTCCCCCCCCCCAATAATTTTTTTGAGGGGGTGGGTGCTGGGTGGGGGAAATGTTTTTGATCTGAAGCACCAACAAGAGCTTTGAGGTCAGAATCTGTGTGCTCTTCTTATTCCCATGCAACTTATTTCATGAGGTTGGTTTCAAGCGGCACAGACAATACTTTAGAAGTGCATTGAGTTAGATACATGTCATTCATCTGCTCTGAGCCTCACACCAGCCCCTAACCCCTTCCCTTCTCAGAACCTCTTTTGTCCTTTTTTCTCCCCACCCCTACCCCCCAGCTCTCTCTCTTAAGAAAACTTGCCTATTTCTACTCCATGACTTGGAAGATAAGGTGTAGCATGTATACAAAAACTATATCTATTTGTGGATTATTTGGCTTCTTGACACCTTCTCCCCCCCCTCCCCTTCCCCCCCCCAAAAATAAATGATATCCACATCACTAAAATACCCCAATTTTGACCCACCCCACCCCAACCCCCATACTACTCCCCTCTTTTTTTTTTTTTTTTGCTAGACTGAGTGAATACATCGATTCCTATTCTCTCTCTCTCTCTCTCAAAAAAAAAAAAAAAAAAAAAAAAAAAAAAAAAAAATCCCCACTGGAGACAATTAAGGCTATATGTGTGTTTTAAACAACCCCCCCACCCCACCCCACCACACCCATCCCACCCACCCAGCGCAGAATAGACTACCCCGATTTGACTCTGTCCGTCTCCCTTTTCTCCCAGCACCCTGCCCCCACCGCTGCAGCGGATCTGCTGCTACTGCTGCTGCTTCTGCTCCCCATCCTTGTGATGATGGGCAGGGAGGGCAGCCAGTTGAGGAAGCCTTGGAACAGTTTACAGAACCAGTAGATGTTCAGCGAGTCCAGGATGACGCAGGTGAGGACCAGCACCAGGGGCGTGTGGCCCAGGAGGGCGAAATCGTCCCTGTAGGTGGCAGTGAACACCTTGAGCCAGTAGAAAGGGATGACGAGCACACGGCAGAAGAAGAAGGAGATGAGCAGCACGATGCGGTTGGCGATGTAGGTGCGGCTGGACTTGGGCACCCCTATGGTCAGCAGGAACCACCTGGTGGCGAAAAGGGATGGGGGCAGGGGGAATGTGTGTAAGAGGGTTTGTCAGTTGGGGGGTTGGGAGGTGGGTTGCCTGCGCTGGAGTGCATGAAAGCTTTGTTACTGTAATATGTGGCTTCATAAGAGCCACACCAGATTATCTCCAAATTTGGGGGGTTGGGAGGGTGGGGGGGGGGGGTGAGTTGTGTGTGTGCATTTTGTGTCTTTTCATGGTCTTAACAAGAGCTCCAAACCTGGTGATTTGATGTTGTATAACTGCGTTTGCAGAGATAAAAAATTATGTATTCAAGCCACATTATTGATATGAACACACTTCACATACACATATACTGTATACATGTGCACATATATGTATATATATGCATATATGCACACGTGCGCACACACACACACACATACACAAAAGAAAGCAACAAGAACACACACACACACACACACACACACACACACACCAGAAAGCTAGATTTTTTTAGAATTCAAAATGTTTGGCTCACCTGATGTTGAGGAATGGAGTTGAAATTTCAGATAGAAGTCGGAAGTTGGCAAAATATGGCATCACTCCGTAGGACTGAAAATAAAAAGAGAGAATACAATGAGCAAAATAATGATAATGTACATTTATATAGCACCCTCTCTCTCAAAACAGGGAGAGAGAGAGAGAGAGAGATTCAAGCAAATATATATACTCTTCATACTTTCCATGGTAAATAAACATAATGGGGTTAACATAACCGAAAACTGGGCCATTTATTTTTATAGATAAATGAATAAATAAATACAAAATAGGAGTCGTTTCTCATAAAGATTTATTTTTGCAACACATGAGAAGCATTTAACAATCTATCATTAACTTAACATTTGTTTTTTTTTCTTCTATGCAGCTACATAAACACTGGCGTACAATGCATTTTCTTACTTTAATCTTTCAGATATACTTATCTTTACACTAATTACAGGATTATCATAAAACTTATTTTAGATTGGAACTCTGACTATAACCTTTGATGAAATGAAGGGTATGAGAAGGAATATGTTTCTTTTGAATTGTAAGCAAAATACATGTAGTTAGATTTCATTGGAAAATCATCATTGAATATCCAGTCTTTAATATTCTGAAACTCTTCGCAATCTCTCTCTTGTCTCTCTCTCCCACAAACACACACTATTTACATACAGACAGACAGACACACAAATCACATGCGCGCACACACATACACATACAGGAACACACACACACAGGTGCATGCACGCTCTCTCTCTCTCTCTCGCACACACACACACACACACGCACAGCCACACACACACACCTATAGTGACAGACAGAAAGACAGACAAACATGACAGACAGAAAAAAACATTTCACCCTGTTCTGTCAAATGATAACTATAATGTACTCGTTGACACAAAACAAAATGGTGTCCCTGAAATATACAGACATGCCAAAACATGCCAAAATCTCACCACAACGTAGTAGTATGCGAAAATGGACGCTGAATGGTGGACATAGTACTCCAGCTCTCCCATGTCTTTGAAGTAGATCGTTATCAAGATGAGATCTGAAACATGCGAAAGCAACACATCTACTGTTCATCATCTTGTTGTTGTTGATGATGACGCAGAAGAATTGTTTTAATTTGTTAAGTGTGAGCGAGATTTAAAAGACTGTAGACATTATAGAAATATTTACACATAAAAGTTTCTTGCAGATGGTAATCTAGGTACATCTACTAAAACTAACCCATAATCTTGCTGATGGAACCATTAACAGTGCACACATGCGTGCGCACGCACGCACACACACACACGCTCCGATGTACATGCCAACATGCATTTGCAAGTGCACGTGGACTTTGTGTGGGTGGGGGGTGGGGTGTGTGTCTGTGTGTGTGTCTGTGTATGTGCGTGTGCGTGAGTGAAAATCTACACCAAAAATGTCTACTGGTTTTGTAATACAAAGATACTACCGAATAGAAACTCTCGGAAAGGAATGCTTTCCGCAAGGCCTGAAAATGCCATGCTCATCTGACATACAGGATATTCCATTGGTGCTTCCCTGCAGGTGAATATTCTGCTTACAGAGTACTGGATGTTGGTGGTTTTGACAATCTTTCAGATGACAATATTTCAGTAACTTTCTGACCTTAATTAACAGTCTGAATAACGTAAGGTGTTTCTTTTTCATGTAGATAATTAATTGATGATGATGATGATGATATATTATTATTATCATTATTATTTTCATTACTATTATTGTGGCTGTTATTGTTTTATTGTTTCATAATTGACTGGAAATGGCAGACTTACCCATAACCATGTAACCGATAACAACAGCACATGCTGTTCTGACCAACGGACAATCCCACCTGCAATTGATTAGATTTAGAAAATGAACAGATATCTAACACATGTAGTCAGAAAAGTCTTTCACTGTGTCAGTCCTTGAGTGGCAGTCCTTATGATAAAGATTACTGCCAGCTATAAAAACAACAACAACAACAACAAAAACAACAACGTAACTTACCAAATCACCAATAAACACAAATCAAAACCCGCTTATCAGCATGACAGTCACTTTTTTTTTTTCTGTTCTAATCATTTCATGTGATGACTAATACTTTGACCCATGGTTTTCACAACAGCACATGGTTATGTGTATATATATATACTACACACAAAATAATATTGAATTTAATTTCCCATTGCCATAAAGGCTTCTTCATTTTTGTTAGTTCAAAGCAGACTGACTTACAATAATGTCAACTGAATAAAAAAATGACTCGTTTCTTTATTATCAAATACATCGTTACCCTATCAGAAAAAACAACTTGGTATAACCTAATAGATCGCTTATACGCATGCATACCATAGTTTATTGATTTCTGAGCATGTTTTATGCTGTTTTCCCTCTCACTTTATCCTTTTTGCTTTGTGATTGAGTGGATCAAACTCACCATACAGGGTGTGTGTGCATGTCATCATCATACAGATGGGCGTAGGCAGACATCAGAGAGACAGTCGTGGCATGTGCCGTGGAGACCACCCTGCAACGATTAGTCATTTTCCGTGACAGGGTAAGGACTGCTGAGTTCATTATATCAAATGAACTGTTGTTGTTGTTGTATTGTTGTTTTTATTAGTGGTCTTAATGCTAAATTTATAGATGCTATTGTTGTTTTTTGGTGTGTAACACTCAATAGTATCAGTATGGCCATGGATGTTCTCTTTCTATATATATATTTGAGGCTTCTGTGTGTGTGTGTGTGTGTGTGTGTGTGTGTGTGTGTGTGTGTGTGTGTGTGTGTGTGTGATGCACACATTGTTTGGGTTAACTTTGCAGATGACATGGAGAGAAATTATGATAACACTAACCCAATTCATAAATACACACGTGCACACAGAGGTTTGGCTTGCAGTTTCATCCCATCATCAAATCACGTTTAATTTCTGCCACCGAACAAAGTTTACTGGTGCAACATTTTCGACCTGGATGTTTAATGAACAATTCCGTTAACTGTTATATGATCTGAATGGTCTGTGAATAAATAAAATACTACAGAGAATGCACAAGATTAATTTGAGGTTTTATCATCGCTGTGTACAGTGTAGTTTGAAAACCGGTTATGTGTTGAATTTTGGTTTTGGTTTTGCATTATGATAACTGATAACTTAATTGGGCGTGCAGTACAAAGATAACAATAACTGATAACTTAATTGGGCGTGCAGCACAAAGATAACAATGTCAAAGAACTGTACCACCACAGTAAGATAAGATGAAGGTCCCTCAGTTCTGATGTGTAGATTTATCAACACAGGTGGCTGTAAATGAAAGCCTCTCTAAACACTGTTACAAATAGATAGCGTAAAAATAGATCTGCTTTCATGACAGCCATCAAGTCAGACCCAATAACCCTTTTTTCATCAGATCATAGAAAAGATGTTTCAATTCTTTCACATCGTTTTTTTTTATTTTTTATGTCACTTTTGGAAGATGTGATTATTTTCGTCCTTCAAATTAAGCAAATATGAGCATACATCAGTCATACACCAACAAACATTTCACACACACGCGCGCGCGCGCGCGCACACACACACACACACACAGAGTAACATACACAGTCAGACACACAATCAGAGACGGGCTCAGACTGACAGAAAGTTACTATTTTTAAGTCTCCTCCCCTCCCCCCCCCTCCCCCCCTCCCCTCTCTCTCTCTCTCTCTGAATCAGAATTCTAAAATTCTGATTATGACTCTCTCTCTTTCTCCACCTGGCCCCTATGGCTATTACCCCCCCCTCCTCCTCCCAACCCCTACTCCTCAACCCCCCCCCCCATACACACCTCTCCTCCCCCACCACCTCCAAAGCCACCACCGAAGCCAGTGATGCTGATTACCTTGTTCCCCAGTCAATTCTGACCCCCTTGGGCAGATGAGTGTAGTTACTCCAGAGCTTTCCAGACACGTAAGGGCTGATGAACTTGAAGAGGATGAGGCACAAGGCGCCAGTGCAGAAGACAATGGGATAGTACGTGGCATCAACCACTGCGTCCCGGAACATCTGCTGTCGCATGATGCCGTTTGTGGCAGAATTAACTTGAGGGGGGCTTCGGAGGGTCAGTCCAAACTGCTGCTGTCTTCTTCAGGCTGCAAAAACGAACGAATGATGGGAATGTCAGCTCTCTGTATGTCAGAGAATAGTGTGTGTGTGTGCGTGTGTGTGTGTGATGTGAGTGTGTGTGTGGAGGGGAAAGCGGAGATAAGGTGTGGAGGAGGGGTGGGGTGCATAATGTTGAAAGTCGTTGAGTACCTATTATGATCTTGTGCGTGTGTGTGCGTGCGTGCGTGCGTGTGTATGTGTGCATGCGCGCGCTTCTCAGTGCGCATAATTGTGTAAGCGTCTGGATATGTGTTTACTTACGCCAATGCAATGTCAATCCTGTACGTAGATATACGCGCATGCGTCTGTCTGCAGTGTGTGGTAAACACACACACGTTTTTTGTTGTGCGCACTGGCACATGCGTGCCTGTGTTGGACATCGTATATTTAATAGTTGCGTGCGTATGTGTGTGTGTGTGTGTGTGTGTGTGTGTGTGTATGTGTGTGTGAACTGCCCAAGACCGTGCCCTGGAATTTGGTCGTTGAACTCAACACTACGTGAGTCAGTGTGTCAACGCTTCAGTTCGTGTGCTTGCTGATGTGGACATGTGCGGGTGAGTGTGTGCCTGCATGTATGCATAATATGTTCATGCAAGCACACGTGCCCACTGATGAGAGCGTGTGCTTGTGTGTGTGTGTCAGTGAGGAGAGTCAGTCTCTCCATGTGTATGTCAACTCGAGCTGGGATTTCCTGTCCTTGACCAATCAGGTTCATCATACAGCCACGTGACTTGACATACGAAGGTTAGATTGCCAAGACTGACTGGACTGGGTCAGTCAGTGAATAGTTGGAACAGCTGACGTTTCTTCAGTGATAGCTGGCTTCATTTCACAAACAGACCTACTTTTTCTGTTTTTAATTTAATTTTGATGATGATTGTTTTATTGTTCATTTCGTGTGTGTGTGTGTTTTTTTCTTCTTCTATTTTCTCTCTTTTTTTCTTCTTTTTTTTTTAATGCAAGACAGCTAACCCGCATCATCGGCTGACTGGACCTCTTATTCAATTTTATAGTGGTCAATAACTGACAGTTTTCAACCTATAATTCAAGTCTGAAAAACTTAAAAAACAAACAAACAAACAAAAAACAAAAACAAAACAAAAACAAACAAACAAAAAAAAACAACAACACCTCAATGTTGAAAAGGTATGCCTTTCTTTCCGGGAAAGATGTTCGTGTTCATTACTGACGTGTCACAAGTGAACGGTGTCCCCCGCGCTTCGGCGAAACCCACCTCGGTCACGCACACAAAATGAGTGACAAAATCACGCCGCCGGCATACACTCGTTGCGTGCACCAATCTTGTTATTTTTCCAAATAAAATAAATACACCCACCTTAATAACTCCCTCACGAAATAGCACTCTAACCCTCGCTGACACCGCTGGCGGAAGGAGAGGGGACCACTCAGCTAATCTATGGGGTCATAAACGGCCGCGGAAGTAGTTATAGTCAAAAGCATACCAGATACATACTTATTGTCGTTGTCATGCGTTTTACAACATATATATTTATACATATATTCATGTTTACGCATACACACATATCCCCCTCCCCCCACACACATACAGAGAAAGAGAGAGGCAGACAGACACACTGAAACAGAGACACACAGACAGAGGAAGACAGAAATTTCAAACAATATATTGGATCAGAGAGAGAGACAAACAGACAGACAGAGACACGCAGAAAAATAGAAAGAGAAAGGGGGGTGTGGGGGCACAGAGAGAGGCAGACAGACATACTAAAACAGAGAGACGCTGACAGACGAAGACAGAAATTTTGAACAAAATATGTCTTTTTATCACAGAGAGAGAGACAAAAAGAGACAGAAAGAGAAACACACATAGTGACACAGAGAAACGGACATATAGACAGAGACACAGATAGAGACAGAGAGAGAGAGAGAGTGGGGAGGGGGGTCAAAGAGAGAGGCAGACACATACTGAAACAGAGATACAGATCAGAAAGAGATGGGGGAAAGGGAGGGAGGGAAAAAGTAACAGCAATAGTAAGAGAAAGAGATAAAGAGAAAAAGACAGACAGACAGATAGGCAGACAGAGAGAGACAGGGAGTGAGAAACACACACAGAGAGAGAGAGAGAGAGAGAGAGAGAGAGAGAGAGAGAGAGAGAGAGAGAGCCAGAGACACACATTCAGGAGGGACAGACAGAGAGAGGTATAAATAATAATAATAATGGTATTTATATAGCGCTGAATCTTGTGCAGAGACAAATCAAAGCGCTTTCGCACCAGTCATTCATACGCATGCATAACTCTAAAACTAGAGAAACTGAAGTCAAGGAAGAGGCAGGGAAGGGAGGCTATTAATAAATTTTTTGGGAAGAGGTGGGTTTTAGGGCCAGACTTGAAAGAGCTGAGTGTGGAGACCTGACGAATCGAAGGAGGAAGTTCATTCCAATTGCAAGGTCCAGAGAGAGAAAGAACGGCGGCCAAAAGTCGAGTTTTTGAATCTGGGTATGCGTAAAAAGAGTAGATCCGAAGCCGATCGTAGTGAACGAGATGGAGTGTACAAGTGAAGGCAGCCACAGAGATAGGAAGGGGCAGATTTGTGAATACATTTATAACATAGAGTGCTGATCTTGTATTTTATTCTGTGTGAGACAGGGTGCCAGTGGAGATGTTGCAAAGGAAAAGCGATGTGCTCAGATCTTTTCTTTCTGAGGACGAGTCGGGCAGCACAGTTTTGTATGCGCTGAAGGAACTGAATGGATGAAGCAGGCAAACCAGACAATAGAGAGTTACAATAGTCAAGGCGAGAGAGAATGAGAGAAACGACAAATCTAGATGTTGCGTCAATGGACAGGTATTTCCGGATGGAACTGATGCGCCGCATTTGACAGTAGCAGGATTGACACATCTGACTGATTAATTTTTGCATGGACAGTATGTTGTCAAGGGCAACGCCGAGGTTCCTGACTGAACTGGAAAGAGGGATGGATGTACTGCCAAGTTTGATTGTGTCAGTTGTGATGGAAGAGAGTTTTTGTTTACTTCCTATGATATTGTTCCAGTTTTGTCCGCGTTCAATTGTAACTTATTTAGGGTAATCCAGTTTTGAATGTCCAAGAAGCAGTTGGATGTTTCTTGCAAGAGCGTCGACAGTTTTTCGGGGGTATCATTCTTCTGGAGTTAACAGACATCAGCATAAGAATGATGACTGACATTATGGCGGTTGATACTTTCAACGAGAGGAGCAGTGTACAGTGTGAATAGCACTGGGCCTAAAACAGATCCCTGTGGGACTCCATGTTCGATTTTAACGGGTTCAGACTGGAAATTATCAACAATGACAGACTGGAATCAATCAGTGAGATAAGATTAATACTGAAACAGAGAGACACAGACAGAAGAACAGAGAAATTTCGAACAAAGCAATATTTTTTTATCAGAGAGAGAGAGAGAGAGAGAGAGAGAGAGAGGGAGAGAGTAACAGTGACAAAAGTGGGTTTTAGATTGATCATCTACTTAAAGTTCATTGATCACACACACAGTTCCATCCTCTACTTCATAGTACTTGCGGCACCGAGTCCTAACCTCCCAAAAGAGAGAGAGATAGATAGATAGAGAGAGAGAGAGAGAGAGAGAGAGAGATTAACACTAACAGTGCCAAAAGTGAGTTCTACTTCTAGTAAGAGCATATGGATCAAATTCATTGATCACACATATACTGATACAGCTCCATCCTCCACTTCTCAGTACCTGCACCTTCAGAGTCCTAACCCACCAAAAAACGACCAGCGACACACAGTGGATGCAAACTAGCCTGTCAGCACTTGTCCTCAAAAGCATAGTCGCTAATGATAATATATACATATATGTCCAAACTCACCGACTTAATCAGAGAAGCCGTCTCCTCCCGCACGAACTCGGTCTCTCACGCCAGTCCTGTCTAGTTCAGCACGTACATCAGCCACACTTTACCTTTCTCATCAGCTGATATATATATCACATTGCGACGAACGAAAAGTTCCACCTACACAGGCTGTTGGTATAGGCTGTTTTAGGCCTCGCGCCATTGTTTTTTTGTTGTTGTTGTTGTTGTTGTTTGTTTTTTGCTTTTTTATGCACGGGCGGAAGACGACGACTGTGATGCAAAAAGTAGAACAAAACAGAAACCAGGCAAACAAGGATGACGTGAATATAAGGGACAAAAAGAAAGAAAGAAAGAAAACAGGGAAACGGAAATACTAAAAGACAGTAAAACAAAGAAAACAAGAGAGGCAGAGCCTTCAAGACTCACTTGTGATACACTTTTTAAAAAATCCAAGCTTTTTATGTATTGAGTATAATGCATTTACTGATATATTTATATTTTTTATATTCTCTAAACTTGGCACTTTGATCTGATATTCGACTCAACAAAAGATCTGTCATTATTTTCATTTTTTGTTCAAACAGGAACTTCTTTTGCTAAGCATGAAAGTTTTGTTTATTGCAAACGTTTTGCTGCAGGCAGTAAAACAAGGGAAATTACTCTGCTGGGGGACTTAGTTTGCTTTCAACTGATCTTTCTCATCTTAAATATTACATTTTGAAATTATACTCAATACATAAAAAGCTTGGATGTTTTTTAAAAAGTGCATCATAAGTGAGTCTTGAAGGCCTTGCCTCTCTTGTTTCAAAATGTAATATTTAAGATGAGAAAGATCAGTTTAAAGCAAATTAACTCCCCCTACCATTACAGAGTAATTTCCCTTTTTTACTATCTGCACCAAAACGTTTGCAAAATAAATAAAACTTCCATGCTTAGCAAAAGAAGTTCCTGTTTGAACAAAAAATGATAATAATGACTGCTCTAGCTGTTGGGTCAGAATATCAGATCAAAGTGCCAAGTTTAGAGAATACAAAAAATATAAATATAACAGTAAATGCAGTTTGCATATAATTAGGCTTCATTCTTTATTTTTTTGTGCCCATCCCAGAGGCGCAATATTGTTTTAAACAAGATGACTGGAAAGAACTGAATTTTTCCTATTTTTATGCCAAATTTGGTGTCAACTGACAAAGTAGTTGCAGAGAAAATGTCAATGTTAAAGTTTACCACGGACACACAGACACACAGACACACAGCCACACACACACAGACAACCGAACACCGGGTTAAAACATAGACTCACTTGTTTACACAAGTGAGTCAAAAAAGAGGTGGGGGTGGGGGTGGGTGGGGTTAGGGGGGCGGGCGGGGGTGAACCACGACGTTATATTTTAAGAAATCAATTGACACCCGAAGACTGGGGAAGAGGAAGAGGAGGAAAAAGAGGAAAAAAAGGAAACAAGAAAACTAAGACAAAATTGTCATTTATTCTTGAGGATAATAGATCACGATCAATAATGAGCTTTTTTCATCCAGTCTGCACTATACAGTACTTAATGATAGTCATTTGAACCCTGGTAATATAAAATAATAAAACAAAAGAGAGAATGGGGGAAACAAGCAATGGAGAGACAGCAACAGAGAGACAGACGGGCAGACAGAGAGAGAGGGACAGAGAGAGGGACAGAGAGAGAGAGAGAGAGAGAGAGAGAGAGAGAGAGAGAGAGAGAGAGAGAGAGAGAGAGAAAAGAAAGAAAGATACATAGAATGAAAAGGAAAGAAAACAGAACATCGTATTCAGTTTCATGTGAATCAGATTTGTGAATGTGTAACATGAAACCAAGTCAGCCGTAAACTAAGCATGACACCTAAAAGGTTAGGATGGTGATCTTTTCCCAGCTCTCAAGTCAGCTTGTGTGCGGACCTTCCGTCCTCTTCACCCCTCAGAAAAACGCTGGAAATGAAAAAAAAACTGAAAAATACTCTGCATATGACTGAGAGAACGTCCATGCGAAAGTCCCACGTTCAACATAAATCATTGGACCTGTAAAAGACGTAGAATGTATGGAGCAAACGATAGCTGCTCTGTGGAGATATGCAGGAACTCACTGGTTGCCTTAGTTGCACACACACACACACACACAGTTGGATGGTGAAAAATGAAAAGAAAAAGATGTACCAGGGTTGGGTATTCATATCTCTAGTCAGAGGAACTTTAAGCTGGAATCGGCTGAACAGCTTAATTCTTCTTGGAGGGAATTATCTAAAATTTCGGTGAGTGTTCGCTCCAGAACGCCTATACATTTCATTCGCAACCTTTGTTTCCGACTTCTCTTACTGTACCTTGCCCATTCGGTCAGAAGGGAAGCCCTGATAACTGGGATGTCGGTCATTGAGGTCGTTATTGTCACTTTATCTTCTATATCTCCTACTTATTATACTTAAGTATACAGGATATGCTGACGTCAGAGTGGTCACTTCTATTCAACGTAAGTGACCAGAGCAGCCACCCGCACCAGCCATGGGTTCATGTTTGTTCAAAACACACAACCCTAGTCACTATCAAACAACCACTGAGTTAGAGTCAGACGTGGGCCCTTATTTGGCTTTCCTTCAGGCCTTCGTCAGATGCTGTACACCGAAGACCAAGAAATATTGTGTGGAAGTCGTCTTTTAACATTCGCGGTCATAATCTTTGTCATTGGAAAGAAGACCCTGAGTGGGGTGTTACTTTGTTCCCCCGCGATAGTCCGCCCGCGGAGATTCAGCTGATGAAAACGTCCATGGCTGATCTTTCACTCGTTCAAAAGGTCTCTCAGGCGATGGTCTGGCGTCCAACAATAATCATTTCAGCCATCTCCTCCAGGCCAGGTATCCCATTCCCAAACTTCACATGTACCTCATTCTCCATAACTCGCGACTGCTACGCTCTCTCTGTCTCTGTCTGTGTGTGTGTGTGTGTGTGTGTGTGTGCTGGTCAAGGGATGTGAGATACGAACAAATTCGGACAGTTCTCAGAACGCATGCGGGTAAAATAAGATATAATCATTGCTGTTTAGTTTTTCTCATAACATCCCATGATTTTCGTAGCTTATTTTACATTTATTTGATTTGTAACGCTTCTGCATTGAAACACAGGAACGGTGAACTGTTTGGGGCATTCCGTTTCGATTTAAAATATTACATTTTTTAGAATACGTACTGTTTTTGATGAGGCACAGAGTCAGTTTAAGTTGTATTAAAATCTTAATATATATCATAAACTCCTCGTCCTTTGTCAGTTTTATTCATGCAATTAATGTTCCATGTTTCATGCTGCTGGGTCATGCAGGACTTTCTTCTATACGTAGGCATGATGTCAATAAGCTTTCGTTCCATTTATGGTGAAGTACACAAAAACAGTACATAAAACTGATTATTCCAATGTCTTACCTAATGCATGTCAAACATACAGGACAACAGTTTCTCTTCAAACACTGCGCAGACGAAAGGAAACAAAGCCCGACAAACATTCCACCCACCAGCAGCGCAGAAGACTTGGGCTAAGCTTAGTTTTATAAGCTCAACCTACCAAGCTCACGCAAAGTGAACACTTAAGTCAAAAATGTGCCACTTTAAGGGACGGAAAAACAAACCCAAATACGTAAAAACACCAAAGGCAGGATATTGACGTAATTTACACAATGACGACATTTCACAAAGAACTGGAAGGTGTGCCACAAGCTCGCTGCATGCATGTCCTTGGACGTAAAGAATGTCAGCTTTCGAGGGAAATGCATGTCCTTGGACGTAAAGAATGTCAGCTTTCGAGGGAGCAGCCAATCGACGAAGGAAAAGAGACAAAATTAAGCGATGAAGAGACTGACTGATTGATATGGATCCTTATATGGCGCCTATCCTCGGTCGGAGACCAAGCTCTAAGCGCTTTACAAACACGGGTTCATTTGCACAACAGCCTGCCTGCCTGGGTAGAGCAGACTGACGGCTGCCACTGGGCGTTCATCACTCGTTTCCTGCGTCATCCAATCAGGCTTCAGGCACGCACACATACACACATCCCTGAATCTGACTGTATCAGTGTATACCTATCCTAACTTAACAGACTGACCATCACTAAAGAGATGAATTATTTGCAGCCTAGTTGCTGATAATAGTTGGGAGAAAAAAGAATTTCACATTCAATTGTAGACTGGAACCATTCAACGAGGAAACAGCGACAGCTCCATCAGTTCCTCGTACGGATCAGTACTCACTGAACGCTGACCCACTAATAATTATAATCTATAAGGCAGTAGGCTACCCTCAACCGACGCACTCGTGCGACCCGGTGGAATCAGCGACGTACATTAACCTATCAAGACCCAAGATTTTACCTCTTTGGGGGAAACGAGATAGTCTCTCTCGAGCGTTTCGGCATGACGTCACTGCAGGGCGACACGCTGTCAGCAATACTGGACGTGGAAGAGGAACTTCTTGCACTCACGCAGACCGTAACTTGGTTAACTTGCGCCCCAAAACTTTTAATGGCTTTGAATATTTTCCTTGGTGACTGTTACTTTTTCGTATTACCATAATTTACAATATCATCATAATTATGTAACCGGTTTGAGGCCGATTTTGTTTTTGCTCAAGTCCTCGAGAACAAGATTGATTCAAAGGATTTCATCCGTCAATATCTCGCAGTTCCCCTCCCCCCACCCCAAATAATTTGAATTAAAAATTTTAACACCCACCGAAAAGCCACTGATATATGTGTCCTTCACTACACATACGATTACCTTCTTGCATTTTTCTATGGCAAGGGTATCACAATTACAACCATGGGATGGAGGGGTGTGAGGGTGACGTATACAACGCAGTGGCACAGTGTCATGTATCTTCCATCATGGCCTCCAAAGTCACACGACAGCCAGCCTGGCATGCACATGATGACGTCTTCTCCCGGCGGAAGGTGGCACAATGATTAAGAAGCTTTAGGCCTATCTGCCAATATTGTGTCAGTCCTTGACGGTCTGGTTTCGAATCCCAGTCTCATCCTTTCTTCCAAGTTTGACTGGAAATTGAAACTGAGCGCCTGGTCATTCGAATTAGACAATAAATCGAGACCCCGTGTGCAGCACGCACCTCCTCACCGTGATTAGCAATGCACAGATCTATTCACGGCTGCAGCTCGGGGAATCCTTGTTGGGTACGTTAACGGAATAAACCGGTCATTTTGACCAATCTGAACATCATGGGAATCCGAACAGTGACGTAGAGTGGCGCGAAACAGCCCCTGGTGTGTGTGAGTTACCAGAAGACAGTTTTGACGACAAATGACTATGATGTCAACACACTGGTTTGGCAAGTGTAGTGTGACTATGTAACATGTAAGAAACAGTTGACTTGCCAACTTCGTCTCGCATACCTATGAATAGAAATAAACATGTTCTGGGAAGCGATTACGTCATATTTCAGTCGTTTTCTGAGCTATTTTTGTCCAGGCGGTGACAGATAAAATTGGTCGAGGTTAGATCCACCGTTTCAATCCCAACCGGTTCAGATGTGACGTGGTCTTCTTTTTTTGTTTTTTTTTGTGTTTGTGTGTGTGTGTGTGTGTGTGTGTGTGTGTGTGGTGTTGTTGTTGTTGCTGTTGTTGTTGTTGTTGTCTTCAGTTTAACGTCTTTCCACTTGAAGTGATATTAGACGGGGGAAAAAAACAAACAAACAAATTAAAAAAAAAACACGTGGGGGTAAGGGTTGTGGGAGGGGGAGGGGTAAAAATGTGTGTATGTGTGGAGGGTGGATAGGGAGAGAACGCTAGGGAAAATGGAAACGTTATAAACGCCAACATCCAACAACTATAACAAATGTCCTATAGGACTTACTGTTGTGTGTGTGTGTGTGTGTGTGTGTGTGTGTGTGTGCAATTTGTTTCTAGTGTGTGTGTGTGTGTGTGTGTGTGTGACGGTCTGTGACTGTGTGTGAAAGTGTCCGTTTGTCTCATCCCTATCCTGATTTTACATCCAGCACTACACACACTGCGTGCAGTTACAGTCAATTTCAGCTCCATCAAAGTACATATCCAGATCCAGATACACATATTCATAACTGTGGTCGGCATTAGATCAACATGGTCGTGTTTAGATCAGGCTGGTCGGATATAGATCAGGCACACCGACGTTTTTTAATGGCTTCTGTAGAACTAAAAATAGAACACAGAATCAAGACAGGTTGTATTCAATCACTGACAGTCTTAGACTCTTTCAAAAGTCATTGACTGTGCGAACCAAATCGATATGCTGCCAGTCGAAAGAAATGCTCTGAGACCCAGAACAGGTCGGATTTAGATCAAGCAAACAAACGTTTTCTAACGGCTTCTGCAGAACTAAAAATAGCACATAAAAACACGACAGGCGTTGTATTCAAATCACAGACAGTCTGACAAAAGTTAATGACTGTGCGAATGAAATAGATGTGCTGTTAGTCTACAGCAATGCCTTGAAAACCAAAACTGGTGACTGAATCGGTAGGGATTAGATCACTTTACCGTAATCGTGAGCGCAGGCATTCGTTTATGCACGGGCACGGGGTTTTCGAGTGCACACACACACACACAATCTGAAAGGTAGATGGGCACTCACTTCTGAACACGCATACACATCTCTTTCTCTGCTGATCAATCCTGTGAGAGACATAACAAGTTGGTTCTGTTTCCAACAGAAGTTCCAAACATATAATTAGATCGATCTGACCGTTCCCTGTGGCACAATAAAATCTATAGAGGTTTCTCCAAGTGCGTTCTGACAGACAACATGGCCCCAACGTTCCAAATTAGGGGACGAAGTGGCTCAGTGTTACACCGGTTGTCTTTTTGCTGTGGAACCGCGATCAACGATGTGTGCGTGTGTGGTCTGTGTCCGTGTGTTGCCATATTTTGGACTGTTTAGTCTGCTAACATTAAGACTTTACGTTTACCATAAATAACTATGGTGCTGATAATTATTCTGACGATGTTCAGTTTGTTAAGCAAGGAGCAGAGAGTCCGATGAAGATCAGCAGATCCAAATTGGTGGTTTGCGAGACAAGTGGAGGCCTCTAGATCTACAAAGAAGAGCGTGTCAGACCTGAGAGGTTAAACAATTTAAAACAAACACTAGATCTAAATCAGTAAATGTTTTTGGTGTGTTGCTTGCCTTTCTTCTTTTTTTCCCCCCTTTCTTTTAAATTGCAAGTGGAAAGAACCCGATGGCTTCCAACAGACAGTGTTACTGCTAACCTATCGAATCTTAAGGGTCTGTGTGTTTGTTATACCATGGCAGTTTTACTTTAGGTCTTTCGGATATTTACAATAGCCTAAAATATTTAACAAGTCGCCACGGAAAACGAAGGGGGGCAACTGTGTGAATAGCTCCAAACTTACCGCAAATGAGGAAACTGGCAGACGACACGCAGACTCGTAATGGATTCACGATTTCAAGCGTTCTTCCAAGTAAACCAACAACAGTCAAAAGTCGTCAGTGCCAACAAACGAACACTACAGACATGTTAATTAACACTGCTTTGTACGCTGTCTTTTTTCCCAGCTGAAGAAACACACCAGCCGATTTTACAACTCGAAAGGCGAGGGGGGAAATCCACAAACAACATACACACGTCATATTTCAACAGCGCATGCTCAGAAGCTGAGCGCATACTCTTGTTTATCTGTGACCGAAAAGACCTTTCAAAGTATGAACATGTGTCTTTACCACACTGTACGCACTTGCAGGCGTTTTAAACAGAAATGTACGCCAGTTTGTCGAATGCAGCAGAAAAGGTAATTGATTGTATTCTACCGTTATTCGGCCGTGGTCGATATGTTCCGTGGGCATTATTTTTTTGTCTTTCCTCAACAGCATTTTGGCTCACTCATAGATAACGCATTTGTGTAGCTTTTGATGAAACATCTAAAATCGCTTTATCATGACACATCACACAGATGCAAACAATACAACTACAACAATACAACAACACACACACCACACACACACATATATATTATATATATGCGAATTAATGCAGGGCAAGCAATGGAGTGCCTCAATTATGCTGATACTGCTTTTAAAAAAATCTTTTTTTTAGACTTTGATTATTATTTAACGCTGAAAAACACACACGCACACACACACACACGCACACACACACATCAAACCAAACCATATGCAATCAGTAATCATATCTGCGTTTTTTTGTGGTCTTTGTTTGTTTTGTTTTTGAGGGGTGTGTGTGATCTGTCAGCAATGTTACTGAAACGAAAGTATCACTCGGTACACATCAACACAGTCACTCATTTTCAAAGGTCATTAGGCTACGTGACAAGAAATAGAAATTCAGAATGGAGAAGGAAATTCTCTCTCTCTCTCTCTCTCTGTGTGCGTGTGCGCGTGTGTGTGTGTGTGTGTGTGTGTTCTTGTTCTTGTTTGGTTGTGTTTTTTTGGGGGGATCTCCACACGATGATCAGCATTCTAAAGATTATTCTGGCTGGCTCTTGATGTCACTGCCTTGCTCCTCTTTTGTCAGTGTCTGACAGCGCTGCCTAGGTACACAGCTTCTTCAGTTGTGGGTAGGTCTGTTCCGTTTGACAATCAGGTATTTTCTCATATTTTCACTCACACACACAAAAACACACACACACACACACCGTTGGCACACACACACACGCACACACACACCGTTGGCACACACACACACACACGCGTGCACGCGCGCGCGCACGCACGCACGCACGCACCCACACACACACACCGTTGGCACACACACACACACACACACACACACACACACACACACACACAAATTTTCCTGTCCCTGCATTTCAGTCTGATCGTGATTTAGCTTCATGGCCTCCCCCAAACCCGTGGAGAGCGCGTTGCAGCTGCGGTGCTGTTCCACCCTTTTCCTTTTTTTTCTGCCTGGATGGAAGTGTATTTGTTTTCCAATCAAAGCGGGTACTTATACAGAATTTTTGCCAGGGACAACCCTTTTGTTAGCGTGAATTCTTTTTACGTGCGCTACTGCAGTGCATGCTACACATGGGACCTCAGTTTATCGTCTCATCCTGAATGACTAGCGTCCAGACCACCACTGCAGGTCTACTGCGTGTACGAGAAGAAAATACTGCCGGGTGTGGGATTCGATCCTAAGCGTTCAGATTCTCCCGCTTCCGTCCAAGGCGGACACGTTACCCACTAGGCCATCACTCTTCACAGATTATCGACTTGAGCATCCTCTTCTTCTCACCCTCTCTGTCTGTGTCTGACTGTCAGTCTCTCTCTCTCCCTCTGTCTGTGTGTCTCTTTGTCTATCTGTCTCTCTCTGTCTCTCTCTCTCTGTGTCCCTCTTGACTGGTGCTGTGGTCAAATGGTTAGAGCCGGTGCTGGATTATCGCCCGTGTTTCCCGGGTGCGATCCGTGTCGCGCCTGGTGGGTTAATACGGGTGGAGATTTTCACGATGTACCATGTCAACATGTGTGCAGACCTCCTAGTGCCTGAACCCCCTTCGTGTGTATACGCATGCAGAAGATCAAATACGCACGTTAAAGATCCTGAAATCCATGTCGAGTCATCGTTCGATGGGTTACGGAAACAAGAACATACCCAGCATGCACATCCCCGAAAATGACGGGGAAAATAAGCAAAACGGTCATACACGTAAAATGTAATATGTCTGAATGAGTGAGTGAGTGAGTGAGTGAGTGAGTGTGTGTGTGTGTGTGTGTGTGTGTGTGTGTGTGTGTGTGTGTGTGTGTGTGTGTGTGTGTGTGTGTGCGTGAGTGAGTGCGTGACTGAATCCTGATTGAATGACACAGGAAACAAATTATGAGCGCCCAATGGTAGCTGTCAATCGGCTTTACCAACGTAGGCAGCCTCTTTTTGCAAATGATTCCGTGTTTGTAAAGTGCTTAGAGCTTGGTCTGTGACCGAAGATAGGCGCAATATAAGTATCCGTATCATTCATCATCATGACCATCTTGCCCATCTAAAAACACCGCAATTATACAGACGTCAACTCTAAGAGTCTCTGGTAATAAGAAACCAAGAATCTGCTGTTTGTTTTCGTCTTTAAAAGACAAAGTAACAGATTTATTTGTATCATTTTTATTCATTACTGTAAAACATAATGATAATCAATCTCTAAAATGAAAAAACAAACAAACCAAAAAACAAAAAGAAAGCGCTTTCACACACACACACACACACACACACACACACACACACACACACACACACATATATATATATATATATACACCCACATACACAGGTATGCGCACGCACGGTTCTCACTACACAACACACGCACACACACCTACATGTAACTGAACTCCACAACAGTACAACATACAGTTCAAAATGTACCTCTGAACAATCACTGGCAGAAAACAATCCTGTTGCAGTCTTGTCCGCAGTTCTATTCACAAAACTGTACGTAAATTGACAACAATAAATCATTTAAGTCACGTCCAAAACCAACCAAACACACTCAAAACTACACGCAGCCTCAAGGCCTGATTAGCGCGATGGGCAGACATTCGGCCCTCCTCTGTGTGTGTGTATGTGTGCGCTGCGCGCGCGCGCGCGTGTGTGTGTTTTTTGTTTTTTGTTTTGTGTGTGTGTGTGTGTGTGTGTGTGTGTGTGTGTTTACTTTTCTTTTTTTTCTTTCTTTTTTGTCCGGCAAGTGTGATGCAGCTTACATGGATTAAGTCCGCATGCCTCGTTCGTCTCTTCGAAAAAAAACAAACCAGAAAGGGGTACAGTAATTTCACACACACACACACACACACACACACACACACACACACAAGCACGCACGTGCACACACACACGCACGCATGCACGCACACTACATAAACATATGAACATTTTAGATGCATTCTTTCCACGGTGTGTTATGGCAATTGGTGTGTGTCCATCGAGATCGATGATGACCATCGTTGTCATCCAGCTTGGGGACGGGGGAGGGTGGTGGTGGTGGGGGGGGGGGAGTGCTCATGAATCTATCTGTGAATGCGCAGATGGCTGAATAGTCCAATCTGCGCAAGAAATGTTCGCTGACAGTTGGGGCAGACAAAGACAGGCATATCATTGTCAGGGAGCTTGTTTGCCCGTGACTTTCTGGCCTGCCTCTGGCAATTAGTGCGATACCGAATGAGTTTCGACAGGTGATAATTATGATCACAGTGCGTCTCTCGTATGTGTGTGTGTGTGTGTGTGTGTGTGTGTGTGTGTGTGTGTGTGTGTGTGTGTGTGTGTGTGTGTGTGTGTGTGTGTGTGTGAAGGTGGGGGTAGGTGCAGGCTACACAACCGTGTACGATGCGACCGAAGCTCACTTGCTGATGACTCTCATCGACCAATATTATTGTCTCTGTATACATTCAATCTGTGTACTGCTATTATATCTGCTCAGATATGACTCCAGTCTTCACACACACACACACACACACACACACACACACACACACACACAAAATTTCCTTCTCCATTCTGAATTTCTATTTCTTTTCACATTTGTAACTGTATACAATTTGAACACGTTCCCATACACATAAACACATACACTGCACACACTTTCCCCCGCCTAAAATCACTTTCGTGAACAGACCAGCACACACACCGGCACTCACACACACACAGACGTATATAAATACATACATATATATGTGTATACACACACACACACACACACACACACACACACACACACACACACACACACACATACACACACGATCAAGGTAGTAAACGTTTGCCAATTTTGTCGGCTTCTCAGTCGATATAAAGCTGCCCAGGTAATCTTACTCTTCGCATTGTGAACGCTATGACAACTACATGGATCCGTCAGTTTAACAAGTCTACCTAATTACTTTGATCCGGATTGCCAGTCAGGTCAGTTACTGTGTTGATATGATACTATCCGCGGGTAGTTTAGTTCTGTCAAGTCATGACCATAATTATGATCATCACCAGTTTTTGTCAGTCAAGTCAGTTGCTATGCTGATATGGCTATCCGCGGGAAGTTTAGTTCTGTTAATAT
>NC_134878.1:55083569-55086069 GCF_041734735.1 Babylonia areolata | reverse complement strand
ATTGGAAGGTACAGCTGGCTGCGCCTCCAATTTGAAATCTCCTGTGCCCCAGAAATGTTCCAACGGATCATGGACCAATTACCTGAAGGAATGCAACAAACGGATGACATTCTGGTCGCAAGCCACGACACTGAACATCATGACCAAGTACTGAAGCAGGTTGTGGAAAGAGCCACAAGCTACAATCTGAAGTTAAACAGTAAAGTTTCTTCTTTTTCATGGAGGAAATATCAATTGGTGATTTCAAAACAAACATTTGATCTAATGTAGAATGTGACTGTCTAAATCCTGCTTGGGCCACTGAAAGTATATTGTTTACATTGATATAATCAGTCAGTCTAGCATTCTACACTGTAGTGAATAGTTTTCCAACACAGCTGAGCAAAGTTATTCCCCTATAATTATCACAGTCAATAATAACAGAAAGCTGTACAAGAAATGCCAGCTCCAGAAAACAAAGATGATGTCAGACTCTTCCTGGGGTTTGTCACATACCTTAGCCAATTCATTCCGAATCTGAGTGAAGAGAGTGCCCCTCTAAAAGATGTTTTGTTTGACTGGCAGCAAAGTCATGAACAATTATTCACAAAACTAAAAAGCCTCTGCTGCAGCCACCCAGTCCTCAAGTACTACGACGACAATGCCCCTGTTGAAATTCACTGTGATGCTAGCCAGCATAAGCTAGGAGCCGTTCTCATCCAGGATGGATGACCAATAGCGTACAGCTCACAAGCGCGCGACAAAGTTAAAAATAATCAGCCGTACATGCCAAAACAAACACCATTCCCATAACATTACAGATGAACATCTTAAAACCACACCGGCCCTGATAAAAAGTTTACCATTATTAACGATGTTATACTGGTGACATTGCAATGTGAATACACGGGGGACACTGAGGTGAGAATTATAAACACGATCAGACTCACCACAGCAAAGTAGTAAGCATAGATGGACGCCGAATGATGGAAATAAAACCCCACTTCACCCATATGTTTGTAATGGACCGTGATCAAGATAAAATCTGAAACAAATGGCAAACAAATGTTAAAATTGCTCACAATGAGTGCTGCTGGTGGTAATGATGATGATGATAACGACAATGCCGATAATAGTGAAGAAAAAGATGACTGTGGTGATGGAGATGATGGTGATGATGTTGGTTTTCCCGTCAAAAGCAGCAAAATGAATAGAAACAATATTAAAGCAATGTTTGCTACTCCACACAGAGTGGTACCTCTCTTTGCAGTTGTTTCCCTTCGAAATGAAGGGAATACATACGTAGGCATACACGCAAATACACACACATACACGCGCGCACGCGCAGACGTACGCTCACACACACACACACAAACACACACACACACACACACATTCATCATAAACCATGATCATGTATTATGTCACGTCGACTGTTTCATACGCCCCTGCGCTTGCACCGTGTTATTTTCCAACACTAACCGTGAATATTTTACAGATGAAAACTGTAACCCCACCCCCCAACACAAATTTAAAAAAGTCCAAAAAGCTGACTTACCAAAAGACAGGTAACCAACAACAATGGCACAGGCCGCTCTGGCTACCGCACAGTCCCACCTAAACAAATATATTAATGCTAACAACACAACAGCAACAACAACGATGATGATGATGATAACAACAACAACTATAATTATTATTACTATTATCATTATTATAAATAATATTTATAAGTAAACTCCCCCAACTGTGGGCTCCAAACAGCTCCCATGAAACAATAGGCCTACACATGTACTAAACAACGATAATAATAATGATATTTATATAGCGCTGAATCTTGTGCAGAGACAAATCAAAGCGCTTTCGCACCAGTCATTCACACGCATGCATGACTATAAAACTGGAGAAACTGAAGACAAGGAAGAGGCAGGGAAGGGAGGCTATCTTGGGAAGAGGTGGGTTTTAAGGCCAGACATGAAAGAGCTGAGTGCGGAGACCTGTCGAAGCAAAAGAGGAAGTTCATTCCAATCGCAAGGTCCAGAGACAGAGAAAGAACGGCGGCCAACAGTGGAGTGTTTGAATCTGGGTATGCGTATACAGAGTGTATCCGAAGTCGATCGTAGAGAGCAAGATGGAGTATACAAGTGAAGGCAGCCACAGAGACAGGAAGGGGCAGATTTGTGAATACATTTATAACATGGAGTGCTGATCTTATACTTTATTATGTGTGAGACAGGGAGCCAATGGAGATGTTGCAAAAGAGGAGTGATGTGCTCAGATCTTTTCTTTCTGAGGACGAGTCGGGCAGCAGTTTTGTATGCGCTGAAGAGACTGAATGGATGTAGCAGGCAAACCAGACATAGAGCAGTCAAGGCGAAAGAGAATGAGAGAAACGACAAGTCTAGATGCTGCGTCGGTGGACAGATATTTCCGAATGGAATTGATGCGCCGCAATTGACAGTAGCAGGATTGACATGTCTGACTGATAATTTTTTGCATGGACAGTGTGTTGTCAAGGTCA
>NC_134878.1:55071069-55078569 GCF_041734735.1 Babylonia areolata | reverse complement strand
TTTGTTTCATTATTTTCACAGTATTGTTCTGATTTGCACTCTCATGCATATGCCAATACAGCTGCACAGTTATTGACATTAAACATTTCAGTGTTCTCTCTCTCTCTCTCTGTGCGTGCGTGCGTGTGCGTGTGTAGGCGTAAGGCTAAACCCACGACACGAAGGACGTAAGGCACGCATACACAGACAGGCACGCACACGCGCGCACGCACGCACGCACACACACACACACACACACACACACACACCTCCAAAGCCAGAAGAAAACAAAAACAAACCAAACAAACAAGAAAACAGAATAAAATTAAAAACGAAAAAAAACAAACAAACCCAAAACAACAACAAAAAAACAACAAACAAACAAACACCCCCCCCCAAAAAAACCCGACAGTTTGAAATCAACAACCTCATCCCCTTCCCCCATTAATTAAAAAAAAACCTTTCCCCAAACGCACCTGGTATCCCAGTTCACCCTGACACTCTCAGGCGAGAGATCGTAGTTCTTCCAGATCTTTCTGGACACTCGAGGACTGACGAACTTGTAGAGGATGAGACTGACGAGGCAGGAAATCGCAGCATGAGGATAATAGGTGCTGGATCCGACTGCTTCCGAAAACGTCCGATGGCCCATGGTTTGTGTGATGGGGGTTTGTGCCGGAACCTCTCTCTCTCTCTCTCTCTCTCTCTCGATGGTTGAGAGTTGCTGGTTGCAGTAAAAGTAAAATACTATTGTGCTGTTTGTTTTTAGTGTTATTGTTGCTGTTTCTGCTGCTGCTGTTTCTGTACGTTGCTGCACACAAAAGACGGAAGTGTCGATTTCATTAACTTAGGGGAGACAATGAGCAGTGTGTGTGTGTGTGTGTGTGTGTGTGTGTGCAGTATCTGTTGAGTCAGTGTGTGGCGTGAGGTTAAGTATCTCGCCATGCAACATTTTCCGGCTCTCCGCGGTACCGCATCCAAAGTTCACTGACTGAATGTACTCACAACGCGGTTTGTCCGGTGTATCATTATATCAGTGTGGCAAACGATGCCCTCTCCTCAGTCCTGCACGACATTGGCCTATATATATAGCTTTTCTTTGTACAAGCGTTCTCCTTTTAATTCTTCTTCTTTCTCTCATTTTTTGCTCTCTTAAACTATTAAATTTTCCCTATGTGTAAGCTGGTGGTGTGCACAGTGCGTGCAAAGTGAAGTGTGTTTGCATTGTAAGCACTTTGAATTCGGCGAACAAGATCAGTTTCGCAGCTTTATTATAGAGACTATTGTTAATAGTACTAGTAGCAGTAGTACTGAGTGGTAGGAGTGGTAGTAGCAGTAGTAACAGTAGTAGTAGTAGTAGTAGTAGTAGTAACAATGATAATACTTACTGTGATAATATAACTTGAATAAAAAAAAAATTACTATTCTTGTTGTCATCATTCTTGTTATCATTATTATGGTTATTGTCATTATCATTACTTTTTCATCATCATCATCATCATCAACATATATTATTACTATCATTATCAACTGTTGTTTTGCTGCTTGTGATTATCATCATCATCATCATCATCATCATCATCATCATCGTTGTTAACATCATTATCATCATACTCGTCACCGTCCCATCCGGATGGTTGTTGAAGTGACATTCTTTCATTCAGCAAGAGTGCTAGCTCCGGCTGACAGGTTCATCACAGCACCTGACACTACGACTACGAACCATACTTGGAGGTTGAAAGTCACTGCCAGGAGTTGTGCAGTCCCTTCCCTCACTCTCCCGCCTACCGACGTTCACAGTCCCACAGGTGCAGATACTGCCACATGTAGAACGGCCTCGGCAGGTGCAGGTTTTTTCTTCGGAGTTCCGTCTCCTATGGGGACTTTTAGCCAAGGATAAGAGCTCCCCCTGCCCTTTGGTCATCCTCTTCCGCCTTCACAGCCCGGTTGGGAAAGGTTTCCTCCTCCGTCCGCCTGGTCCGTCGTTGCCGGGCCCGGAGACTTCACATGCGGCAGGTAGTACTGGGTTACATGGTACCAGTAGCAAGGGCTCTGCCCCTGACCTGACCCAACAGGCAGATGCTAGCGACGCTGGAAAGGACATTTTGTGAATCGACGACAGTGGATGCTGGATGAAGAACAATCAAATGCGGCTCCTTGTTGCAGTATCTCACCTGACAAAACGTCCCAAACGCTTACAATGCGATCAGTCACCAATGCAGAAAGTGGCTAATAACGAAAAGAAAGTAAGACACAAAAGAAAACGAAGTAATTTCCACCGCTGATGACGAACACACACTCGCACACGTATTAAGCTGACGCACGTACATACTCGCATACGCGTGCGAACACACACAACAACAACAACAACACTGAACAACAACACCAACAACTGTGACAACAACAACAACAACAACAACGCGCGCGCGCACGCGCGCACACACACACACACACACGAGCCATTTTTGATGTGAAAAAACCATACGACCAAGTGTGGCATGCTCGACTTCTATATAAACTGAAAAATATCGGTATCACAGGCAGCATGTATGATTATATTAGAAGGTTTTTTTTTTTTTTTTTATCAGATAGATTTATACAAGTAAGAATTGGAAATACCTACTCAAACCCCAGACAATTACACATGAGGTTACCACAAGGATACGTAATTTCGCCGATTTTATTCAATATATTATTAGCAGATCTACCTAACAAGCTAGCTAAAGATACAGTCTTGGCTCAATTTGCTGATGATATTTGTTTATGGATGAATGTGACAATGAAAAATAAAACGCCTACTATGACATTGAATTACATAAAGAAAATATACCGGTGAGAAGTTGATAAAATCAACAATTTTATGACAGAAAATAGTTTATCATTGTCCTTAGAAAAAACAAATATGATGCTATTTAATACAGGATCAGACCCAGAAAAGCTCCCCGCGTTTACAATAAATGGTACTATCATCAGATATACACAATCTGTTAAATTTTTCCAAGCTTTCGTGGAATTATCATATTGACTATATACTAAACAAAGCAAGAAAAGGTCTAAATTTCCATAAAATAATTTATAAACAGCACTGGGGGCAGGATACCAAAGCGTTGATATCTCTCGCTACCTCCCTCGTACGTTCACGCTTGACATACGCTCAGGAGGTATTTTTCAGTGTATTTGTTAAAGCAGCTGCAAAGCATTGGTTGTAAAGCTTATAAACTCGCTCTAGGTGTGCCCATTCTTACATCATATTTAGGGATTTACAGAGATTCAGAAATGTTATCTCTCAGTGATGAACAAAGGAAAGCTTCAGCCGCGAAATTCGTTCAGTTATCAGATCTTTCGCATATGAAACATTTTCAACAGAAGAAGCTAATTTGAGTTCACAAAAAGATTTTGATAAGAGAGCTAAGACAATACAGTCTATGACATCCATTAATACATTTGCATCAGATATCATTAGTGCTACGGAATCAAACAACAAGCAAATTGCAAAAATATCTACTTGTTCACCAGTCCCTGAATGGGAGCAGTGTGAAGCTACCTTTGACATAGATTATACAGATTTATCCAAGAACCAGTCACAATTTCTATTAAAATCTGAAGCGCTCTCCCATATAGAAAATCAATATTCAAATTATCTAAAAATATACACAGACGGATCTGTTCTAGAAAATGGTAATTCAGGAGCGGCTTTTGTAATTCCTTCATTTAGAATAGAAAAATTATATTGGTACACCATATTCCATTTTCACAGCTGAATTTATAGCCATACTTATGGCCTTAAATTATATTTCAGTCATTCCGAAAACTGTATGTGAGATTTTATTATGCGTAAACTCGAAGTCAGTATTACAAGCTATAGAATCTCCAAATTCAAAGAAGCGAATTGAGATGACAATGGAAATAAAACATATTATTCACCAACTGACAAAACAGGTCTTCTTCTTCTTCTGCGTTCGTGGGCTGCAACTCCCACGTTCACTCGTATGTACACGAGTGGGATTTTACGTGTATGACCGTTTTTACTCCGCCATGTAGGCAGTCATACTCCGTTTTCGGGAGTGTGCATGCTGGGTATGTTATTGTTTCCATAACCCACCGAACGCTGACATGGATTACAGGATCTTTAACGTGCGTATTTGATCTTGTGCTTGCGTATACACACGAAGGGGTTCAGGCACTAGCAGGTCTGCACATATGTTGACCTGGGAGATCGGAAAAATCTCCACCCTTTACCCACCAGGCGCCGTTACCGAGATTCGAACCCGGGACCCTCAGATTGAAAGTCCAACGCTTTAACCACTCGGCTATGGCGCCCGTCACAAAACAGGTCATTAATATAACTTTCTGTTGGGTACCTTCGCACTGTGGAATATCTTCAAGTGAGTGGGTAGACCAAGCAGCTAGACGAGCAGCACGTAAATTCGAAGATACAATATAACTTGACATCCAGTTAGATGTACATGAATGCATTAGTTGAATAGAGAATGTATCTATAAATCGATTTAAGAAATTACTTATAGATTCAAATAATCAACATTACCAATGTTGTGTAAACACAAAGAATTCAGCTAATCCCAAACATTTTCTAAATTTGACACCAACAGCACATTCAAGACAAATTACAAGCCTAATGTATAGAATTCGTTTAAATGCCTTTTCTACAAAATTTTCTAAAAATATAATATGCGGTAAGCAAATAACTGTAAGCAGTCTGCTCATTCATTGTCCAAGCATAAGACAGTTAATTCCAAAAGCTGTAGCTGATGACTTTTCCTCCAATATTTCATTAACCACTGAAAAGATTTTGAATGATTATTCATTGCTTAGAATGTTTTCGGAAATTTTTAACTCCAGTCCACTTGGTATCCTCCTCTGATGTATTATAATTAATGTCGTTATTTATACTGATTTACATCAGTTGTTGTAAGTTAATACTTGTTGATATGCATATACATATTCTCCTTCCCATGACTGACACCTCATTCAATACACACCACAATCTCTTTAGACTTTAATTTCTTACAATATACTTTTCCTCCGATACATAATATGAACACTTTTTTTACACTAATATTCACATGCATTCCCTTTCCTTTATCCACTACCGGCTTTACTCCTTTCCGTCTAAAAACACTTATAGTGAATAGACGTTAAACTGAAGAAGATAAAACAAACACACATACACACACACACGACGCGCGCGCGCGCGCGCGCGCACACACACACACACACACTTACACACACACCTCAACAGTAGCAGTTCTTCTTCACAGCCAGCGGAATCCTACCTGACGTTTTCACGGCCAACACGATCACCACTGCCACATGAACGCCGGTTTGACGGTCTGTCAAGCTCTGGACGTCGGGATCAAAACAAGCGGGAACGCGGCACCAGTGTCACACACACCACTGAGGGTCCAAGTTCCAATCCCCAGCAATTCTGTTCCCAGATAACATAATAATTTATATACACCATTCAGTTCACCAGATAATCATCACACAGCCACGACTCAATGGTGCACAGAAGTGAAAAGCTCCATCAGCTGTGTTTGGTATAGGTCGTTTTAAACTTCCTGCCGCTTTTTTATAATTTTTTTTTATATAATTCTTTAATTTATTTCCTGTGGTGGTGGTGGTACTTTGGTGGACGAAAAAGAAATTTTTAAAAAGGAGAAACAAAGCAGTGGGTAAAAATGAGAAGAATAAGAAATAATGCAGTGACAACAACAACACTGAACATAAACAATACTCGGCAACATCAACAACAAAAGAACATGAATCTGGAACTGAATAAGGGCGATAAGAGCTGGGGACTGAGAGGGGGTGGAGGTGTGGGGAGGCGGGACGGGGTTCTGTGGAGGGCGGAGGTGTGTTCTGTGGTGGGGGTGAGTAGGACTAAAGAGATATGAGAGAGGTAGGATTGTCAATTTCTTTTTTTTTTTTTTTTTTTTTTTTTGCTGCCCTATCATCCAGTTCAGTGGCATTTCACTCTGGCCACTCCGGCATCCCAAGTCCCCCGTACATACACACACGGAGCCACAACCAGGTTTGTGTGTCGCGGTCACAGCCGCGCCGGCAGTCCGCAGGGAACCTGTAAATGTAAGGTCACCAGCAGGCCACACATTAGAGGAGACCTCGCGTTGTACTGTGTGACTTCGTTTCCATTCAGCAGTGCCTGCTCTGGTTCAAAAACGCAAGACACCGGCTACTACGCTGACGACAATAATCACTTGATAGCGGAGCCAGACTGAATGAGCGTCCCCTCCTGGAAAGGAAACCAGTACCACGTGCCTTCAACGACAGCCCCATGTGAACCTACCGACACCAAAAAGATTGGCAGGACTGGAGTCACGACACTAAAGACTTTTACAGGACTGGAGTCACTATACTAAAGACTTTTACAGGACTGGAGTCACCACACTAAAAGACTTTTACAGGACTGGAATCACCACACTAAAGACTTTTACAGGACTGGAGTCACTATACTAAAGACTTTTACAGGACTGGAGTCACCACACTAAAAGACTTTTACAGGACTGGAGTCACCACACTAAAAGACTTTTACAGGACTGGAGTCACCACACTAAAAGACTTTTACAGGACTGGAGTCACCACACTAAAAGACTTTTACAGGACTAGAGGTACCACACTAAAAGACTTTTCCAGGACTTGTGTCACCACACCGCTTAAGAGTTCTACAGGACTGGAGTCACGACACTAAAAGACTTTTATAGAACTTGTGTCACCACACACTAAAGATGTTTACCTGTCTGGAGTCACCACACTAAAAGACTTTTACAGGACTGGAGTCACCACACTAAAAACTTTGGCAGGACTGGAGTCACCACACTAAAAGACTTTTACAGGACTAGAGGTACCACACTAAAAGACTTTTCTAGGACTTGTGTCACCACACCGCTTAAGAGTTTTACAGGACTGGAGTCACCACACTAAAAGACTTTTATAGGACTGGAGTCACCACACTAAAAGACTTTTACAGGACTGGAGTCACCACACTAAAGACTGACAGGACTGGAGTCACCACACTAAAAGACTTTGGCAGGACTGGAGTCACCACACTAAAGACTGACAGGACTGGAGTCACCACACTAAAGACTGACAGGACTGGAGTCACCACACTAAAAGACTTTGGCAGGACTGGAGTCACCACACTAAAGACTGACAGGACTGGAGTCACCACACTAAAAGACTTTGGCAGGACTGGAGTCACCACACTAAAAGACTTTTGCAGGACTGGAGTCACCACACTAAAGACTTTGGCAGTACTAGACTAACCACACTGAAGACTGACAGGACTGGAGTCACCACACTAAAGACTGACAGGACTGGAGTCACCACACTAAAAGACTCTGACAGGGCTGGAGTCGCCACACTGAAGAGTTTGGTAGGACTGGAATCAACTTACTTAGGACTTTGGCAGGACTGGAGTCACCACACTAAAGACTTTGGCAGTACTGGACTCACCACACTAAAGACTTTGGCAGGACTGGAGTC
>NC_134878.1:55061069-55066069 GCF_041734735.1 Babylonia areolata | reverse complement strand
TGGGAGAGCCAACAAAAGTTTTGTACCGTTGGACTCCCTGACCAGGCATCCTGCCAACATTGGCCACCAAAACCAGTCTCTCTACTGGAACATCGCGCCTACTTGCCAATCGCTGGAGACTATCCGATGTGGACATACCCCCACATACCGTCAGAGCAGGCGTGCCTTGTTCGTTGGCCCTGTCTGCCAGCCATTGCAGTTGAGAGGAATATACCCACCCTCCAAGCCCTTCACCGCATAAAACGGCCATCTCCTCCACACGACCACAGCGCTCCATGTGCACACACATACACACAAGATTTTAAAATTTTAAAAAATTTTTTGAGACTAAATTTCTTTATAGTGAGAATAATAACAAAAAAATCTTTGTCGGAAAGCTCATAGCATCAGTCGTTAGATAATGTAACTGATAATCTGGATGTTTCTCCTTTAAGCTAACCCTTCATGGGGTTCAAGGGAATTACAATCAGCATTTTATGATAAGAAAATGCTTAACATTGTTTTTTGTTGTTGGTTTAAAAAAAAAATCATAATTATATGTTCATAATGTTGACAAAGTTCATAAAAATAATATTCTTGCATTTTCTTTTCTTTCCACAAGCCACAAGATCAACTTAAACTGGCTGTTCACTGACACAAAACATTGTTACCAACAAAACTATGTTATCAACATAGCATAAACCATTACAACTCATGTACTTGTAACATTATGTAAAGGGACAAATGAAGTGCAGACAGAGTGCTTCTGTGTAAGCCACGTTTACTTCACCAAGTTCAGATCAACCAGTTATTTCCCTTAGCTCGTCTCGCTACACAAAGCACTACAAACGCATGCATCATACTACAACTCCCTTTTTTTGTGTGGGGTACTGTTCATTTCCATCTAGATACACAATGAACTAAAAATGAATTTAAAGCAGATTATGCAGTATGCATTATGAGTCTCACTGAGCTTCTTTTGTGAGAGTCTGTTCACTTCTCTCCTCTTTCCCCTTCTACTGATTCGTAACAATGTCAATCAATTCAGTATAGGTTCCTTCCAAAGAGATAAGGAAATTATGGCTTGTGGGCGGATACACACAATGGGATATGCTTTGAAACTTTTAGTGATAAGAGAATTTTGTGGTGAAAAGGAGAAAAAGAAAAGAAAAATGTGAAAAACAATGTTGTAACTGTGTTCCACACTTTGGTATGGTTATGGGGTGAAGTACGTTTGTTGTGCTGGTGAAGTTTTCAACCTAATATTTTGTTTTCCCCAAGACAGGTGGGCCATAGGGGCCTTTTTCAGACACTCCCTCTCCTCCCCTTCCTCCCACAGTCCCCTCCCCCTCCCCCTACACACCCCTCTCCTCCCCTTCCTCCCACAGTCCCCCCCTTCCCCTACACACCACTCTCCTCCCACAGTCCCACCCCTCCCTCTACACACCCCTCTCCTCCCCTTCCTCCTAGTTACCCCCTCCTCCTACACTCCCTCTCCTCCCCTTCCTCCTAGTTACCCCCTCCTCCTACACTCCCTCTCCTCCCCTTCCTCCCACAGTCCCCCCCCTTCCCCTACACACCACTCTCCTCCCACAGTCCCACCCCTCCCTCTACACACCCCTCTCCTCCCCTTCCTCCTAGTTACCCCCTCCTCCTACACTCCCTCTCCTCCCCTTCCTCCTAGTTACCCCCTCCTCCTACACTCCCTCTCCTCCCCTTCCTCCCACAGTCCCCCCCCTTCCCCTACACACCACTCTCCTCCCACAGTCCCACCCTCCCTCTACACACCCCTCTCCTCCCCTTCCTCCCACAGTTACCCCCCCCTCCCTCTACACATCCCTCTCCTCCCCTTCCTCCCACAGTTACCCCCCCCTCCCTCTACACATCCCTCTCCTCCCCTTCCTCCCACAGTTACCCCCCCCTCCCTCTACACATCCCTCTCCTCCCCTTCCTCCCACAGTCCCCCTCCTCCCCCTACACACCCCTCTCCTCCCCTTCCTCCCACAGTCCACCCCCTCCCCCTACACACCCCTCTCCTCCCCTTCCTCCCACAGTTACCCCCCCCCCCTTCTCCTACACACCCCTCTCCTCCTCTTCCTCCCACAGTCCCCCCCTCCCTCTACACACCCCTCTCCTCCCCTTCCTCCCACAGTCCCCCCCCACCTCCCTCTACACACCCCTCTCCTCCCCTTCTTCCCACAGTTCCCCCCCACCTCCCTCTACACACCACTCTCCTCCCCTTCCTCCTACAGTTACCCCCCACCTCCCTCTACACACCACTCTCCTCCCCTTCCTCCTACAGTTACCCCCCCTCCCCCTACACACCACTCTCCTCCCCTTCCTCCTACAGTTACCCCCCCTCCCCCTACACACCCCTCTCCTCCCCTTCCTCCCACAGTTCCCCCCCCCACCTCCCTCTACACACCACTCTCCTCCCCTTCCTCCTACAGTTACTCCCCTCCCTCTACACACCCCTCTCCTCCCCTTCCTCCCACAGTCCCCCCCCCACCTCCCTCTACACACCCCTCTCCTCCCCTTCTTCCCACAGTTCCCCCCCACCTCCCTCTACACACCCCTCTCCTCCCCTTCTTCCCACAGTCCTCTCCCACCTCCCCCTACACACCCCTCTCCTCCCCTTCTTCCCACAGTCCTCTCCCCCTCCCCCTACACACCCCTCTCCTCCCCTTCCTCCCACAGTTCCCCCCCACCTCCCTCTACACACCCCTCTCCTCCCCTTCTTCCCACAGTCCTCTCCCACCTCCCCCTACACACCCCTCTCCTCCCCTTCTTCCCACAGTCCTCTCCCCCTCCCCCTACACACCCCTCTCCACCCCTTCCACCCACAGTCCTCTCCCTCTACACACCCCTCTCCTCCCCTTCTTCCCACAGTTCCCCCCCACCTCCCTCTACACACCACTCTCCTCCCCTTCCTCCTACAGTTACCCCCCCTCCCCCTACACACCCCTCTCCTCCCCTTCCTCCCACAGTCCTCTCCCCCTACACACCCCTCTCCTCCCCTTCTTCCCACAGTTCCCCCCCCTCCCCCTACACACCCCTCTCCTCCCCTTCCTCCCACAATCCCCCCCCCTTCCCCTACACACCCCTCTCCTCCCCTTCCTCCCACAGTCCCAAGTCCCCACCCCTCCCCCTACACACTCCCTCTCCTGATATTGGTGATGGTAGTAGGAATTTTAGTATCAATTACAACTTTCTACGTGGATTTGATGATAACAACAATGTGACTTTAGTCAGCAGGTTGTCGATACTGATGACATATTTCTCTCCCCCACCCCACTCTCTCTCTCTCTTATCCATCTGTCAGTGTGTGTGTGTGTGTGTGTGTGTGTGTGTGTGTGTGTGTGTGTGTTCTTTATCACATTCTTTCTGCAGGACTTCTTTCTGTTTTTCTTCTTCTTCTTCTTTCTTTCTCCCCTTTCCATTAAATATATATATATGTTATTGCAATATATGTAGATTAGCAAAGACAGATTGGAAGAAAAGGCCATGCCTAGAATCTTAGTCCTTGAATAAAAAAAACGTTTTGAGCTATGAGTTCTCCCACCCCTCCCCCTTCCTCCCACAGTCCCAAGTCCCCCACCCCCCTCCCCGTCCCCCCAGTTCAATCAAACTTCTTGAAGACAAGACAAACCTCCCACGCTCTAGGAACAATGTGCACGACACATAAACAACCACTTCGGTTGACTGCAGCCAGCTGCACAAGGCTTTCTCCTTAGCCTGTTAGCATTTCCCTTTCCTGTCCTCATAGCTATTCTCTTAAATGGTGTCCCTCTCTCCCTCCCTATCCCCCCCCACCCCTTTCTTTCTTTTTTTTCCTTTTCTTTTCTGTTTTTGGCCCTCTTTGATAAATCATCAGTGCTGATGAGCCGCTCCTTGATGTGAAAAGCCCATAATGTCACGTGCTATCTGTGTGTGTGTGTGTGTGTGTGTGTGTGTGTGTGTGTGTGTGTGTGCACGATCTGGATGTGTGTGTGTGTGTTTGTTTTTTTTCTTGATTTTTTTGTTTGTTTGTTTGATTTAATATATCATTTTCATTTTTCCTTTTAATCTTATTTAATTTATTTATTTATTATTATTTTTATATATATAGTTTAGGGATTTTCGTTTCCGCGAGAACGACACTGACAGAGCATGGCAGAGTGTCTTCGGCATGGCCTTGACTTTTCCACTGCTGTGACGGCACCCACCCGGTGTGACGTCTGGGAACCACCCCAAGCACCGTTTGGACCCCACAGTTACTACTGGGTGGAGCTGGTCCAGTACTGCTCCCTACCCCTGCCCCCCACCTACCTGCACCCCCTGGGAGCTATTTTAGGGGCAGGCAGTCTTTATAAAGATTTTTTATTTCTTTTAACTCAACCCAGTTGCGCCATCTTAGCTATAACTCCCTTTTACTTTGGTTTTAATAATCTTTAATTGTTCAACAATACACATGATTACAATGCAATCAATGACAAAAGAGCATCAACAAGCTTAAAGCTTATACTGTGCTCACAACGTTGCACTTCAATTTCAATTTTAACATGACGGCTGATGAACCATATTATCAATTGTATCACATAACATTCATAAACATTAAGTAATGAAGTAATGAAATAAAACAAATAAACAAATAATACATAATAATAGTAAAATAATGCTAATATCAATATTAACACGATATTAAATTTCTTGTCACCAGAAGAATCGGCCTGATAGAAGAGAAACACGAAGGAAAATTTTTTTTTTTAGAAGAATGGTGGGTATTTTGAATTTCCACTTGGCATAATATATCTATTTTCCATATGTTTTTGTTGCTGGCGTTGTTATCTTTGCTTTAAATCAAGACAAGTATTGATGGACGGGGGGCGGGGGGTGGGGGGGGGGGAGGTGCATTTTGGTGCAGAATAAGAACGACTCCACTCCAGTCCCCGAATGAAAAAACAAAACAAAAACAAACAACAAAAAACCCGACTCCGAGGAGTCATTTCGGGGCCAATGATAGCGTACTGTTCTGAAATGAC
>NC_134878.1:55046069-55056069 GCF_041734735.1 Babylonia areolata | reverse complement strand
CGGAAACACCACCACCACCACTCCCTCCCCACTGCCAGCCTACCCCGCCCCCCACAAACAACAACAATAAGAAGAACAAACAAACAAACAAACAAAAATACACAAACAATGAACAAGAAAAGCAATACCAACAGCAGGCAGTATTCCTCACTCATTTGCCCCTAAAAGAGTCAATGGAGCTAAGAGAATGTAAACCTACTCAATGCTTTTTTCCCCTTTTATATCTACATCAGATAAAAACAACACAGGAATTAAAAGAATTACCTTTGTGCAGTTGACTGCCATGTTGAAATTAAACTGGCAGCATACCTCACTCATTTACCCCTAAAAGAGTCAATGAAGCTAAGAGAATGTAAACCTATACTCAATGCTTTTTTTCCCCCTTTTAAATCTACATCAGACAAAAACAACACAGGAATTAAAAGAATATCCTTGTGCGGTTGACTGCCATGTTGAAACTAAACTTTGAAAAGAAAAAGTGTGTGTGTGTGTGTGTGTGTGTGTGTGTGTGTGTGTGTGTGTGTGTGTGTGTGTATCTTTTGGTTTGTTGCTTTTTGGTTGAATTGTACGTTGTCAAGTTTGAAATTTAGCCTGTATTTCTTAAAACTTTGGCTTTAAAAGACATCATTTGAGAAACAATACATGTTGAGAGAGAGAGTGGGGGGGGCAGAAAGGGGGTAAAGAGAGAGAGAGAGAGGGAGAGAGAGGGGGAGAAAGAGAGAGAGAGAGGGGAGGGAGAGAGAGAGGGGGAGAAAGAGAGAGAGAGGTGGGAGAGAGAGAGAGAGAGGAAGAGAGGGAGGGAGGGAGGGAGAGAGAGAGAGGGGGGAGCGAGGGGCGGAGCGCCCCAATGGCCCGACCGTGTAAAGTTGTCGTTTTTTTTCTTACTTGTCGCTGAAGTGTTTTAACAGGACACACGACATGACGACAACGCCTGATTCAGTATCTCGTCTGTCAAAGCCTGTCGGGACGGGTTGAAAGTGAGAAACTCGTCTTGTGAAAAGGGCAAGACAAGACAAGGCAAGGCAAGGCAAGGCAAAGCAAGGCACGTATTGTCTGTCTGTCTGTCAGGTTCTGTCTCCGAGGCATCGATACTGTGGTGGTGGTGGTGGTGGTAAACGTCAGGCTTTGTTCCGTCTCAGCCCTGCCTTTGTGTAGAGTGTGAGCGTGTGTGTGTGTGTGTGTGTGTGCTCGTCAAGAAGGAAAACAACCTGTTGCGCTGCTGCGCCGCGTTTTGTTCTGATGCCGTTAACTGTGACTGCTGATTATATCAGCAACATGTAACAGATAGACGATGATTCCGCTGATGAAGCGTTCCATTCAGTCAGTGCAGCAAGTTCTTTGAGTTTCTTTTCCCTCCTATGGAAAAGTCTGCCAGGGACAGTTTTTGTTGTTGTTGTTGTTGTTGCTGCTGCTGCTGCTGGTGATGACGATTGTGATGACGATGATGATAATAATGCTGCCTGTCTTATGCATGGGAGGAAGTGTTATCTTCTCCGCGCTGGAAAAAAAAAAAATGTGTGTCCTCTTGCTTGTTAGTTATGTGTCATTGTTTTCTTCTGAACCGTTGATCCTGTTTCATGGACTGCTACAAAGTTTGATTGGTGTCCCTGAAAGTGACGCGTGAATCCGTTGATGAAACTCGGTTATCAGTGTGCGTGGTGCTCTGTTGAAGTTATTTTCTTTTTAAAATTTTTTTTAATTGTTATTATTATCTCCCCCCCACCTTTCACATTTCTCTTTGTGTGTATTTTGTTGCTGTTTGTTTTTTCTCCTTGCTTTTTTGTTACAGGATTTTGTAGACGGGCCTTTTGCCTGAAACTGATGAGAGGACTTTCTTCCGATCTTTATTATGACGACTGTATTTGTGCTTGATGGCGAGCTTGTTCATGCGTTTACTGCTTCTGACTGATGATCTTCCGTCAACAGTACGTGTGCCAGTGAGAAATTCCGTTGATCCTTGTTGGATTTTTTGTTTGTTTGTTTGTTTGTTTTTTGGTGTGTTTTTTTTTTTAACTCTCTCCATACGAACGGCGAAAGAGACGACGTTAACAGCGTTTCATCCCAATTACCACCATCAAAATATTACAAGCGGAAGGCTCTTACACTGAAGAGGTGAATGTTGACAAAGAATGCCACAATTCTGACGACGGAAGGTTGGATCATTGAGACACCCACTGGACATCCGAGGGGTCTGTGTAGAGGAGAAGAGAGGCCTGGCCGTACTGAGTGAGTTAAACAGGTTCTTCTCATTGGAAGCACAGACACTGGGATTATTCTCTCCCGCAAACATGGTCTGTTTTACCCTAGCCCTATTTGAACCATCCTCGTCTCGTCTAAAATCAAACGACCAACTTCACAGAAGTGGGGGATTAAAAAAAAAAATCCTAGTTATCGTGGCTGTTTAAACAGACTGGATTTACTGATATATTTTGTTAATTTAACTGCAATATGTGTACAACTACTACTACTACGACTACTACTACTGACAATGATAATGATATCAACAACAACAACAACAAATATTAATAATAAAAATAACAACAACAATAACAATAATAATAACAAAATAATGATAACAATAATAATGGTAATGATAATAAGTCATCGTCATTGTCATCACTGAGGATTGAATTTAAGCTATTCTCGCGGGTCGACACCTTCATCTCTTTAACCCCTTGACCGTTGAACCTTGGTGGAATGACATCAGTGTGGTGCATGAGCTTGAAGAGCAGTACTACTTTTTTCATGGGGGAGTGGTGGAGGAGTGAGGGCTGGTGGGCAGGGGGGCTTGGGGGATGGGGGGGGGGGGGGGGGGGGGCGTGTACTCATCAATGGTGTTACTGATTTTTTTTTAAAACTCACTCAGTACGGCCAGTCCTCTCTTCTCCTCTACACAGACCCCTCGGATGTCCAGTGGGTGTGTGAATGACCCAACCTTTAGCTTCCGTCGTCAGAACTGTGGTATTCTTTGTCAACATTCACCTCTTCAGTATAAGAGCCTTCCACTTGCAATATTTTGAAGATGGTAATTGGGGTGAAACGCTGTTAACGTCGTCTCTTTCGCCGTTCGTATGGAGAGAGTTAAAGCAATGCAGTCCCAAGAGGTAGAAGAAGAAGTCTGGATACAGACCTTTGTGACTGACTTGTAACCTCTGTCTTTATCTCAGTGTTCGAACTGACAGCTTGCCCTCACTGACGTGCAGCAGCAGCATACTCGTCAACAGCACTGAAGGGGTTAAGGCTCCCGTGTCGTTCCCCGAATGTCCATGACTCCGGCCGTGATCCCATGCTACGTGTGAGCAGCAAGGCAAGGCAAGGCAAGGCAAGGAGTTTACTTCGTGTGCCCCCTGGAGGCATTGAAACATTACATACATTCATCTTTTATACATATCCTGTGGCGCGTGGAACTCCTGAGAACGGCACAGGCAGGAAGAGGAGGAGGAAGAGGAGGAGGAGGAGGAGGAGGAGGAGGATGCAGATCGTTGTGGTTGCAGTCACCAGATGATAGGCAAGTCAGATCTGTATGCTTGTTTCCACTAGCTTGGGTGCATGTATGCCTTCAGTGTCTTCTGAGGATCTCCGCCTGGCTTCGTCGTCTCCATCTGTCTTGGTCTTCAGCCTTGTTTTCTTGAACGTGAGAGGTAAGTTAGATCTTTCACCTTTGTTTCCAGCTGTGGTACATGTGCTTTCTATGTCTCCTCTGGCTTCGTCTTCTCCATCTGTCTGCTGTCTTATTTTCTTGATCCTGAGAGGCAAGTCAAATCTTTTTTTTCTTTCTGCAAGCTTGGGTGCCATCTTTTTTTTTCGTTTTTTTTTTCGGGTGTCTTCCCCGTCTCTTGTTTGGCATTGTCTCCATCCCTCTTATTTTTTTTCCCGATCGTTCGTATGATTTGTTTTGTTTCTGTACTGAAGATTCAGCGCTGTATAAATGCTTCTTCTTCGTCGTCGTCTTCTTCGACACTTTATCATCATCATCATCATCATCATCATTCTTCTTATCATTGTAATCATTATTCTTATTATCTGTGCTTGCATCTATACGTGTCAATGTGTGTCTATTATAAAACATGTGAAGCGGTAAAAAGACGATGATAAGTTGTTTTTTTTCTTATTGACTCACTTGTGTAAACAAAGTGAGTCTATGTTTTAACCCGGTGTTCGGTTGTGTGTGTGTGTGTGTGTGTGTGTGTGTGTGTGTGTGTGTGTGTGTGTGTGTGTCTCTGTGTGTGTGTGTGTGTGTGTGTCCGTGTGTCTGTGTGTCTGTGTGTCCGTGGTAAACTTTAACATTGACATTTTCTCTGCAAATACTTTGTCAGTTGACACCAAATTTGGCATAAAAATAGGAAAAGTTCAGTTCTTTCCAGTCATCTTGTTTAAAACAATATTGCACCTCTGGTCCTTTGTATGCACCGTCCAAGTAGGTACCCCTTCCCCTCAAGCAATGTTTGTTGTTCACACTTTCTCCACATGCACTTTACCACGCTGGGCGAGGAGCGTGTTTTATGCGCACCTTAACCCTTACCCACTCCTAGACCGTATTTCGCTTCATTTTGTTTCTGTCAGTTTCCAGTAACCCCCCCCCCCCCCACCGCCTCCCCCCCCACGCCTCCCGCCGCCTCACCCACCAAAAAAAACAACAAACAACCAACCCCCCCCCCCCCAAAAAAAAAGCCCCCCAAAAAACCAAAAACAAACAAACAAGCAAAAAAAAACCCAAAAAAAACCAAACCCACCAAACAAACAAAAAACCAAAACCAAAACCCACACACCAAAAATCTCCACTCCCAAACCAAATACTTTCCAACGTGAAAATAAATCCCACCCAACAACCCCAGAATGGAGAGAAACAATCTTCATTGATCCGCATATCAAAGATGTTGGGGCTTGTTTTTTTTCGGCTGAAAATATAATGTTAGGAAATAGCTGTCTGGTCGTGTGTCTGGAACACATTATACTATATCCCAGACTCCCCTCTGATGCTGTAACAGATTATACAATATCCCACACACCCCTCTGATGCTGCAACATATTATACTATATCCCACACACCCCTCTGATGCTGTAACACATTATACTATATCCCACACAGCCCTCTGATGCTGTAACACATTATACTATATCCCACACACCCCTCTGATGCTGTAACACATTATACTATATCCCACACACACCTCTGATGCTGTAACACATTATACTCTAACAACACACCCCTCTGATGCTGTAACACATTATACTCTATCCCACACACCCCTCTGATGCTGTAGCACATTATACTATATCCCACACACCCCTCTGATGCTGTAACACATTATACTCTAACAACACACCCCTCTGATGCTGCAACACATTATACTATATCCCACACACCCCTCTGATGCTGTAGCACATTATACTATATCCCACACACACCTCTGATGCTGTAACACATTATACTATATCCCACACACACCTCTGATGCTGTAACACATTATACTATATCCCACACACCCCTCTGATGCTGTAACACATTATACAATATCCCACACACCCCTCTGATGCTGTAACACATTATACTCTATCCCACACACCCCTCTGATGCTGTAGCACATTATACTCTATCCCACACACCCCTCTAATGCTGTAACACATTATACTATATCCCACACACACCTCTGATGCTGTAACACATTATACTCTATCCCACACACCCCTCTGATGCTGTAACACATTATACTATATCCCACACACACCTCTGATGCTGTAACACATTATACTCTATCCCAGACACCCCTCTGATGCTGTAACACATTATACTCTATCCCACACACCTCTCTGATGCTGTAACACATTATACTATATCCCACACACCCCTCTGATGCTGTAACACATTATACTCTAACAACACACCCCTCTGATGCTGTAACACATTATACTATATCCCACACACCCCTCTGATGCTGTAACACATTATACTATATCCCACACACCCCTCTGATGCTGTAACACATTATACTCTATCCCACACACCCCTCTGATGCTGTAACACATTATACTCTATCCCACACACCCCTCTGATGCTGTAACACATTATACTCTATCCCACACACCCCTCTGATGCTGTAACATATTATACTATATCCCACACACACCTCTGATGCTGTAACACATTATACTCTATCCCACACACCCCTCTGATGCTGTAACACATTATACTCTATCCCACACACCCCTCTGATGCTGTAGCACATTATACTATATCCCACACACCCCTCTGATGCTGTAACACATTATACTATATCCCACACACCCCTCTGATGCTGTAACACATTATACTATATCCCACACACCCCTCTGATGCTGTAACACATTAT
The DNA here is from genome assembly GCF_041734735.1 of Babylonia areolata. Taxonomy (NCBI): domain Eukaryota; kingdom Metazoa; phylum Mollusca; class Gastropoda; order Neogastropoda; family Buccinidae; genus Babylonia; species Babylonia areolata. The sequence goes on along the minus strand of NC_134878.1, from coordinate 55,049,719 downwards.
ACTATATCCCACACACCCCTCTGATGCTGTAACACATTATACTATATCCCACACACCCCTCTGATGCTGCAACACATTATACTATATCCCACACACCCCTCTGATGCTGTAACACATTATACTATATCCCACACACCCCTCTGATGCTGTAACACATTATACTATATCCCACACACCCCTCTGATGCTGTAACACATTATACTATATCCCACACACCCCTCTGATGCTGTAACACATTATACTATATCCCACACACCCCTCTGATGCTGTAACACATTATACTATATCCCACACACCCCTCTGATGCTGCAACACATTATACTATATCCCACACACCCCTCTGATGCTGTAACACATTATACTCTATCCCACACACCCCTCTGATGCTGTAACACATTATACTCTATCCCACACACCCCTCTGATGCTGTAACACATTATACTCTATCCCACACACCCCTCTGATGCTGTAACACATTATACTATATCCCACACACCTTCACAATGCCTACTGCAGGCCATTTCTGCAGACATGCAAAAGAAGATGAAGTCCACTTTGTAGACTGTTCTACTGTACTGTGTTAAATGGTACGAGACAAAGACATTCCGCTGAGTCATTAAAAAGACGATTGATTGACCAGAACACAGTTTTGATTATATGCCCATGTTGTAAGATTACATGCTTTATATATATATATATATATATATATATATATATATATATATATATATATATATATATATATATATATATCCACTCGGAAACCCCCCCCCCAAAAAAAAAAAACCAACAACAAAAAACAAAACCGTCATGGATGCACTGTCGTTATCGTTATCGTTATTGTTATTGTTTTTGTATTTTGCATTTGTATTTCTTTTTATAACAACAGATTTCCCTGTGTGAAATTCGGGCTGCTCTCCCCAGGGAGAGCGCGTCGCTACACAAACAGCGCCACCCCCCCCCCCCCCTTTTTTTTTTTTTTTCCTGCGTGCAGTTTTATTTGTTTTTCCTCTCGAAGTGGATTTTTCTACAGAAATTTGCCAGGAACAACACTTTTGTTGCCGTGGTTTCTTTTACGTGCACTGAGTGCATGTTGCACACGGGACCTCGGTTTATCGTCTCATCTGAATAACTAGCGTCCAGACCACCACTCAAGGTCTAGTGGAAGGGGAGAAAATATCGGCGGCTGAACCGTGATTCGAACCAGCGCGCTCAGATTCTCTCGCTTCCTAGACGGACGCGTTACCGCTAGGCCATCACTCCACTATATTTCTATATTATCTATATTTCTGTTGGTATCAGGTATAGAGTGTTTCCGAAAGGTAGAGAGGAACGAACGAACGAACTTTTTTTTTTTTTCAAATGAAGTCAGTGGAATAAACACACACACACACACACACACACACACACACACACACACACACACACACACACACACACACATATATATATATATATATATATATATATATATATATATATATATAAATTTTTTAAACCTCCAGCCTTCACGGCAAAAGGAAAATGAAATTAAAATAATTACAAAAATAGAGGGGGTGGGGGCGTGCGGGGATTTATCACTAAATAACTGACTGTAAGAAGAAACTTAACATAGTTCATTTCATCAGTAATATGACTGATGACCCCTCCACCCCACTCCCCACCACTCCACCATCAGCCTCCTTCTCCCTCCCTCTCTCTCTCTCCCTCTCGTTCTCTCCCTCTCTCTCCCTCTCCCTCCGTCCCTCTGTCTCTGTCTCCCTCTCCCTGTCTCTCTCTCTCTCCCCCCCATCTCTCTCTCTCAGCCATCCCCAAACCAGCCAATACGCCCATCCTCCTTTACATCAATGTGTGTGTGTGTGTGTGTGTGTGTGTGTGTGTGTGTGTGTGTGTGTGTGTCCCCACACCACCGCAACCTTCCCACTCACCCCCCCCCACACACCACCCACACAACCCACACTCCTCTTGATGTCTTTTCAGCTTGGTTATTATTTTTTTTCCATCATCAGTGATTGTTGTTGCCATTGACAAAAAAAGAAAAAAGAAAAGAAAAAAAGAGACCTCCTCCTGTTTCAAAGCCTTCAGTCTGGCAAGCGAAGGGAAGGTTAATGACGAGACAACGAGACACACACACACACACACACACACACACACACACACACACACACACACACACACACACACTTACAGTGAAAAGACGTTAAACTAAAGAACTCTCTCTCTCTCTCTCTCTCTCTCTCTCTCTCTCTCTCTCTCTCACACACACACACACACACACACACACACACACACACCACGCACAGCATTATAAGAAGCAAGCGTCGCGCCCCCTAGCCCCCCCCCCGCCCTTCCGCCCCCCCGCCCACACACACCTCCTCCTCCTGACCCGATCGTTCAAGTTTTATTAACCCCTAGTCTGCTGCCGACGAATGCGCTGCTTGTCAGTGAAGGAACCATCCATCACCTTCACTGAGATGATGATAATAACAGATTGTACTTATGTGGCGCAGACTTCCCATGCAATGGACTCAAAGCGCCTTATAATAATAATAATAATAATGGTACTTATATAGCGCTGAATCTTGTGCATAGACAAATCTAAGCGCTTTCGCACCAGTCATTCTCACGCACGCATAACTCTAAAACTGGAGAAACTAAAGACAAGGAAGAGGCAGGGAAGGGAGGCTATTTTGGGAAGAGGTGGGTTTTAAGGCCAGACTTGAAAGAGCTGAGTGTGGAGACTTGACGAAGCGAAAGAGGAAGTTCATTCCAATTGCCTTACATGAAAACAACACATTTTGATTGATTGATTGATATGGATACTTATATTGCGCCTTATCCTCTGTCGGAGACCAAGCTCTAAGCGCTTTACAAACACGGGGTCATTTTACACAACAGGCTGCCTACCTGGGTAGAGCCGACTGACGGCTGCCATTGGGAGCTCATCATTCGTTTCCTGTGTCATTTAATCAGATTTCATGCACGCACACATAGACACTCAGACAAACATGTAACATTTAACATTTGTATGACCGTTTTGTTTATTTACCCCGGCCATGTAGGCAGCCATACTCCGTTTTCGGGGAGCGCTGGGTGTGTTCTTGTTTCCACAACCCACCGAACCCTGACATGGATTGCAGGATCTTTATCGTGCATATTTCATCTTCTGCGTGCGTATACATACAAAGGGGGTTCAGGCACTGGCAGGTCTGCACATACGTTGAACTGGGAGATCGGAAAAGTCTCCACCTTTTTCCCACCAGGCGCCACAGAGAACACATATACAATTGTACATAATAATATATTCTGCACATGAAAAATCCCCAAACAACGCAAATATCCGTATCTGCACATCAAGACAATACCTGCAAATTGCAGGTGTGAACAATCGAACACCTATAAGATAAGCACTGAAAGGTCAGGATGTCAGTCATCATTCTGTATCTGGACTTCCACAGATTTAGGGTAGCGTTACCTTTGTTCAAATGATATCAGCCACAAAACTTAAAGGTGCACATGGACTTCCTCTTCTTTGGGGTAGCCTTGCCTTTGTTCAAATGGTATCAGCCACAAAACTTACAGGCACACATGGACTTCCTCATCTTCAGGGTAGCCTTACCTTTGTTCAAACGATATCAGCCACAAAACTT
>NC_134878.1:55003569-55018569 GCF_041734735.1 Babylonia areolata | reverse complement strand
AGACACCCACAGGACATCCGAGGGGTCTGTGTAGCCGAGAAGAGAGGACTGGCCGTACTGAGTGAGTTAAAAACCCGATCGTCACGTGATCGTCTCTCCTCTGCTGCATGCAATAGATCGAAACGTATATCAGTAGGACTTCCAGCACACGAACACAATTACATTCCTAATTGTTCTATGGCACTGTGTTACAATACACACGCACACACACACACACACACACACGCACACGCACGCAGACACGCACGCGTGTACATACACGCACACGCACACACGCACTCACAGGAAGACAGACACACGCAGACACACAGATACATACAGACACACAGACACAAACACACATACACGCCACACGCATACACACACACACACATGCACGCACGTACGCATGCACTCACACAAACACGGGGAAAAGAGTGATGATTAGATAAGGAAGGGAAAGAGTTTGGGGGGGCGGGGAGGTGGGGGCGGTGAGGGTGGGTCTTAAAAAGACAATGGAATCTTGACATTTAGGCAGCAAATTGGCTTTCATGAACCTCCTTTCCAAGCAGGTCTGTGTGTTCTGCCCACTCCTTTTTGCATGGACACCGCAACGCAAAAGAACCCACGGCACGTAAAAGAACCCACGGCAACAAAAGGGTTGTTCCTGGCAAAATTCTGTAGAAAAATCCACTGCGATAGGAAAAACAAATAAAACTGCACGCAGGAAAAAATACAAAAAAATGGCTGGCGCTGTAGTGTAGCGACGCGCTCTCCGTGGGGAGAGCAGCCCGAATTTCACACAGATAAATCTATTGTGATAAAAAGAAATACAAATACAAATACAAGGTTCAAAAGGGTGGAAGGTTTCATAGCTTTTCACGACCATCGGGGCATTGATATTCACTGTGTCTGAGGCTCCACACACACAGGTAGGCGGGGCCCAATCCTCTCCTTCCGCCAAGACAAGACAAGACAACACAAGACAAGACAAGACAAGAGAACACTAGACAACACAAGACAAGGCTAGACAAGGCAAGACAAGACAACACAAGGCAAGACAAGCACAAGACAAGACAAGGCAAGACAAGACAAGACAAGGCAACACAAGACAAGACAACACAAGACAAGACAACACAAGACAAGACAAGGCAACACAAGACAAGACAAGACAACACAAGGCAAGACAAGCAAAAGACAAGACGAGGCAAGACAAGACAACACAAGACAAGACAACACTAGACAACACAAGACAAGACAACACAAGACAACGCAAGACAAGGCAAGACAAGACAAGACAACACAAGGCAAGACAAGACAAGACAACACAAGCACAAGACAAGACAACACAAGACAACACAAGACAAGACAACACAAGACAAGGCAACACAAGACAAGGCAACACAAGCACAAGACAAGGCAACACAAGCACAAGACAAGACAACACAAGACAAGGCAACACAAGACAAGACAAGGCAAGACAACACAACACAACACAAGAAGTGTTTATTACTGGAAAACCCCGTGGGGGCACATGAAAATAATATTACATATTCCATGTAACTGATTCAAATATGAAGGAATTGTGCTAAATATTCTCGGGAACCGTCCCCGATCGAGGCCAGATACCCATCCACACCTGGGTAGAGTGTGGGAAAATCGGAGTAAAGTGTGACGGGCGCAACAGCCGAGTGGTTAAAGCGTTGGACTGTCAATATTAGGGTCCCGGGTTCGAACCACGGTGACGGCGCATGGTGGGTAAAGGGTGGAGATTTTTACGATCTCCCAGGTCAACATATGTGCAGACCTGCTGGTGCCTGAACCCCCTTCGTGTGTATATGCAAGCAGAAGATCAAATACGCACGTTAAAGATCCTGTAATCCATGTCAGCGTTCGGTGGGTTATGGAATCAAGAACATACCCAGCATGCACCCCCCCGAAAACGGAGTATGGCTGCCTACATGGCGGGGTAAAAACGGTCATACACGTAAAAGCCCACTCGTATGCTTACGAGTGAACGCAGAAGAAGAAGAAGAAGGAGTAAAGTGTCTGTCCTATGGACACAACACTATTGACTTCGAAACCGGTTCAATGATGAATACTGGACCTGTAGTCCAAGGCCTACAGAAGGTACCATGTACCATCGGCACCCGCGCCACCTTAATTAGATGTCATATTTCAGTCAAATATAACATCAGGTCTTCTGCTTTGAAGCCTCGACAATTTTTAATCAAACAGAACTGACCTTGAACCTCCCACATAGAAGAAGAGTCATTTGAAATAGGGTCGTATGGAGGAGGCGTGGGGGGTGGGGGGTGGAATACATCTCAACACCATAAAGAACAGCAATTTACTGTGCACTGAAAGCGAGGTTACACTACATCTCAACACCATAAAGAACAGCAACTTACTGTGCACTGAAAGCGAGGTTACACTACATCTCAACACCATAAAGAACAGCAACTAAACGCACTCAAAGCGAGGTTACACTACATCTCAACACCATAAAGAACAGAAACTAGTTAACTTTGCAGTGAAAACCCATTAACCTTCGCGAACACGCAACGATTGTCCCTTCCTTCACTATGGCCTGGGATGACAAAACCAGCGCCTGCCAACCAGTGTTGACAGTTAGGTACCAGCGCATGCTTTTTAATGAACCGAATATTTAATTAAGTCATCTGACTGCCCGAGCGAAATGTAGCCTACTAGCTACGGACAGAGGTGTATTGAACCTGAGCCCCAGTCAGTGCTGTGTGGGGCGGTGTGGCCCAGTGGTAATGCTACCGGACTTTGTACTCCCTCCTCTGCCCCCCCCCCCCCTCCACTGGACCTTGAGCGGTAGTCTGTGGACACTGGTCATGCGGATGAGATGACGGGCGCAATAGCCGAGTGGTTCATTAAAGCGTTGCACTTTTCAATCTGAGGGTACCGGGTTAGAATCTCGGTAACGGCGCATGGTAGTGAATGGGTGGAGATTTTTCTGATCTCCCAGGTCAACATTAACTATGTGCAGACCTGCTCAAGTTGTGCCCAAAACCCCCTTGGTGTGTATACGCAAACAGAAGATGAAATACGCACGTTAAAGATCCTGTGATCCATGTCAACGTTCGGTGGGTTATGGAAACAAGAACATACCCAGCATGCACATCCCCGAAAACGGAGTATGGCTGCCTACATGGCGGGATAAAAACTGTCATGCACGTGACGTGAAAGCCCACTCGTGTGCATATGAGTGAACGTGGGAGTTGCAGCCCACGAACGAAGAAGAAGAAGAAGAAGAAGAAGAAGAAGAAGAAGAAGGATGAGATGATAAACCGAGGTCCCATGTGCAGCCGGAAATTGCCGGTCCATATACTTATTGGAATCGAACCCCCGTAGACACTCACTTCCATGTCGGTGGCATCACCACACACTGAACGTGGAAGTCGGGAAGGACAAACAAGGACCACTAGGTTATTTAGAAATAAAAGAAAAGGTACAAGCAATGAATCTGTTAAATCATCAAAGAAACAACAACGAAAATGCATGAGGTTTGGCTGTAAATTCTCTCCGCATATGAAAAAAAAAAAAAAAAAAAAAAATCGATTCGAATAGAAAATCTTGCGAATACGTCAATGATAGATGTTGGAAAAAACAAACAAAACAAGCAAACAAAACAACCCAACCCCCAACCACCTCCAAAACGAAATAAACAGCATGGGAAGTGGATCGGTATCTTCAGAGTAATGGGACGCTGTCTCATGTAATTATTTTCCCATCGGGTATACAAAAAGCTTATTGTCTGGCTTACCCCTCAACCCTGCCTATCTATCTTTTCTGTTCACACGTATGCTTGTGCTTGTTTTTGTTTCCCTTCTTTCTCTGTCTCTCTGTCTGTCTGTCTGTCCTTCTTTCGATTTAATCTTTTTTTCTTTTCTTTTTTGTGTGCTCTGTTTTCAATGTTATTTTTGTAGGGTCACAGTGAAAAAAAGAAAAAGATTGTAGTTTATCCTTTTACCACCAAAACAAAATTAATGAACATTCGAGTTCCATATATATAAATATATATATCTTCTCCTTTTGTCAACCTCATCTCTTTTTGTTTCTGTTTTCAATGCTATTTTCGTGAGGTCATGGAGGAAAACAGATTGTAGCTTATCCTTTTACCATCAAAGCAAACAAACAAACAAACTCGATTTCCAGCTCCTCCACCCCCCCCCCCCCCCCCACACACACACCCCACTACCCGCCTCCTCTCTCTCCGTCACCCTCACACTCATACTTTCTTTTCTTTTTTCTCTCCCTTCCTCTCTCTCTATCTGTATATATATCTCTCTCTCCCTCCCCCACCTCTCTTTTCTATCCATTGTTCTGTTTCCGTGTATGCTTGTGTGTGCATGTGCAGGGGTACGTGTGTGTGTGTGTGTGTGTGTGTGTGTGTGTGTGTGTGTGGGTGCGTGCACCCGCGTGTATGTGTGTGTTTAAATTTTTTTTTTTTTTTAATGTTTTGAGTTCATTTTCTTTTTGCCCCGAGGGCTGGATATGAAGTGACATGTTGCTGTTCCACTTCGCTCCTCTCTCTCTCCTCTCTCTCTCTCTCTCTCTGTGCACTTGTATTTATACTTGTTTGCACAATGTTCGTGTGAACCCCTTCACGTGGGGCTGAGGCCTATATGTGAATAAACCATTCCGTTCCGTTCCCTTCTCTGTGCACTACCCATGTGTATTTACGTGATTAAAAGTAACACCACGGATTAGAAGTAACACCACAGACCTCATGCCCATGTATATCTGTATACATTTTTGTCAGAATGCAAGTATTATGATTATGCACACGCATATATATGTTTATGCAGGCATTCTAGTGTTTGTATTTCTACAACTCATGTTATTTCTGTAAATATTTTGATTTCATTTTTTTAATTTAGTTTCTTGTTTTCCTATATATATATATAATTATATGCTATTTCATATTCCTCGTAAAGAAAAGGTTCGTTCGTACGTTCGTTCTCTCCCTTCCTCTCTCTCTATCTGTATATATATCTCTCTCTCCCTCCCTATCTCTCTCTCCCTGTCTCTCTTTCTCTCTCTCTCACCCTCTCTCTCTCTGTATCTCTCTCTCTCCCTCCCCCCTCTCTCTCCCTCCCCCCCTCTCTCTCTCCTCATTCCTTTTCTTTCTCACATTCCCACACACACCTTTGTCCCAACTTCTCTCTGTCTTCTGTATTTATATCTGTCTTCTTCTTCTTCTTCTTCTCCTCCTCCTCCTCCTTCTTCTTCTTCTCCTCCTCCTCCTTCTTCTCCTCCTCCTCCTTCTTCTTCTCCTCCTCCTCCTCATTCTCCTCCTCCTTCTTCTCTATCTCTCCCTACCCACTCTCTCACACACTCTTCTTTGCCTGTCTCTCTCTGTTTGTGTGGTCACTGAACATGAGGTAAGGTTCGGTCCTTATCTTTTCTGAATCATCTTGTTCTGTCTGTTGATGTTGTTGTTATCACTATGATGATGATAATGATGATGATGATAATGATGATGATGATGATGATGATGATTGATTAGTATCATGGTCAACATTATTATCATTATTACTGTTATTGTTATTCTTGTTGTTGTATCTGTACGTTGCGCGTGTACTCATATCCACGTACACTGACGCGAAAATAGTTCTGGGAGAGTTCTTCTTCTTCTTCTGCGTTCACTCGTATGCACACGAGTGGGCTTTTACGTGTATGACCGTTTTTACCCCGCCATGTAGGCAGCCATACTCCGTTTTCGGGGGTGTGCATGCTGGGTATGTTCTTGTTTCCATAACCCACCGAACGCTGACATGGATTACAGGATCTTTAACGTGTGTATTTGATCTTCCGCTTGCATATACACACGAAGGGGGTTCAGGCACTAAGCAGGTCTGCACATATGTTGACCTGGGAGATCGTAAAAATCTCCACCCTTTACCCACCATGCGCCGTCACCGTGATTCGAACCCGGGACCCTCAGATTGACAGTCCAACGCTTTAACCACTCGGCTATTGCGCCCGTCTCTGGGAGAGTTCAACACACAGACCACACACGCTTCACATGGATCTATGTGTTTTGCTTTTTTTTTGGGGGGGGGGGGGGAGTGGGGGGGGGGTGCGGGGGGAGAGGAGGGGTGCGGGGTGTGTGTGTGTGTGGGGGGGGGATAAAATATCATTCACTTTCTACTGCACCGACTCAGTGGGGTGGCCCCCCCGCCGCTGGTGAGTTTTCAATTCATGTCTGTTTGTTTATCTACCTGTCTGTCTGTCTGCGTCTGTCTGTCTGTCTGTTTAGCTAGCTATCTATCAACACACACACACACACACACACGCACACACACACACACACACACACAGACTTATAAATCTCTGTCTGTCCTCTCTGTCTGTTTGTCTGTCTGCCTCTCTCTCACTCTCGATCTATCTATCTATCTATCAATCTATCGAAATTAGAAAGAAATGTGAACACGATTCTTGTTAGCCGCAGTCAGTTCTCCTGTGCTAAACAAAAACAAAAAACAACAACAACAACAACAACAAAACAACAAACAAACACACAAAAACAAACAAACAAACAAAAAACAAAAAAAACAACAACAAAAAACAGAAGTGATTTCTGCAAAGGCTGATGACCATTAACGACGGTTTGCGCTTCTTTCATCGACGTTTATTATTCACTCCTTAGTTGACAAAAATAAAACAAAACAAAAAAAACAAAAAAACAAAAACAAAACAAAACAAAAAACCCAAACCAACCAACAATATGATTGGTGGCGATACACAAATATTATGAAAGGATAAATTCCTCATTAAATTTCAAGTAGATAGTAGATAGTATATATCTATCTATCTATCTATCTATCTATCTATCTATCTCTCTCTCTCTCTCTCTCTCTCTCTCTATATATATATATATATATATAAACGAATAAGTTATATAGATTTTGACAAGAGTGTTGGTAATTTTTCACCCGCGAGGTCTAGTACGGCGAAGGTTAAATCAAGGATCCCTGCCTTGATGTCTTCAGTGGATCAGTAAGAGGGGGTGGGACGGGGAGGGGGGGGGGAGAAGGGGGTGCGGGGAGATGGGGGGTGGGGGGGGGGGTCCGATGGTTGGCTTTCACCTCATGCTGTTTTTAATCACTCTGCCCAACATGGGGGCTGAAAACACCTGAACAGGCTCCCTCCATAAACAAACACGGAAATATAACACACACACACACACACACACACACACACACAGAGGGAGAGAGAGAGAGAGAGAGAGAGAGAGAGAGGAAAAACAGTGATGTCCTTTAGGATTTACAAACGTTGTCTCAGGTACGGAAAACATGGGAACAGTGTCTTTCTGTGTTTGTTTTTGTCAGTGGCTGTAGCATGTAAAGCCCCAGCCACTCAATCTGATACTGTTTATTACTGGCGAGCCACGCTAACAAAGCATAATCGGCCTGCGCACACAACAGAATGTCTTCACTTACTTTGTGGTGAGAAGGGCTAACAAACAGCCCATTCAGTTACACAATCTCAATCTCGTTACGAGAAAGACACTCTAGCAAAATTCTATACAGCGTTTTGACAGACACACCCATTCACGCTTCTGCCTCTGTGCTTGTGCTCAAACAGGTCAAAACTAGATCAGCATTTACCGGCAGCACAATAAAACAAACAAACAACCAAACAAGCAAGGAAGAAACAAGAAAGCAAACAAAACACATCAAAACAAGGGTTTTGAAGAAAGGCGAAATATTATATTTGAATTATATGGGGTGGTGAGAGAGGGGAGGGTGGGGGAGAGGGTGAATGTATGACCGAGGTGGATAAGTTCTTTTTAAGAATAGACAGGTGCACATACACACACACACACACACACACACACACACACACTCACACACACACACACACATTCACACACACACACACCCACACCCACCCACACACACTCACACACACACATGCACGCATACTAACACAAACTCACACACACACACACACACACACACACACACACACACACACACACACACTCACACACACACACACGCACACACACACACACACACACAAACTCAAACCCACACCCAAGCACAGAACGTGTTACGTCAGTCATGCTGTGTTGAACCCAGCCGATCTAGATATATAGTATACATATCTATACATACATATATACATACATAATTATATATATATATATCTACATATTTATATATCTATCTATATTATACATATATAATTATATATATATATATATATATATATATATATATATATATGTGTATATATTTGTGGTGTGTGTGTGTGTGTGTGTGTGTGTGTGTGTGTGTGTGTGTGTGTGTGTGTGTGTGTGTGTGTGTGTGTGTGTGTGTGTTAAAAAATCCAGTATGGACGTAACACATTAAAGAAAACGAAGACAGGCAAGGAAATAAACAAGAAAGAAAAGGAAGAAAGAAAGAAAGAACAGATGGAAAGAAGAAAATACCATCGAAATACCACCGTTTATCAATCCGCCGGACTGTTTGTATGTCCAACGTCTGTGTCATGAGACTATGGACAGATAAGCAGTCCGACGGATACCTTCACCTTCACCTTCACCTCTCCCGTAGTCTGGGTTCAGACCGTTGGGGCACCGCTGCTGACCTGGCCACCACCCCTCTCCACTCTTCACGGTTTTCTGATTTCCTCAGGGCGTCACCGAGCGTCAAGCCTGTCCACCCCCGGATGTTGTCTTCCCATCTCTTCTTCTGCCGTCCTCTCCTTCTGCCTCCTTGTACGGTGCCTTGCAGGAACGTTTTGGCAAGACCAGATGATCGGGAGATGTGTCCATACCACCTAAGTTTGCGTTTTTTCACTATGGACAGAAGGTCTTCGTAGGGTCCAATACTTTGCTTGATTCTGTTCTTCACTTCCGTGTTAGTGATGTGGTCTCTGTAGGAGATGCCAAGTAGTCTACGAAAGCATCTCATCTCGACAGCTTGGATTCTTCTCTCGATGTCTGCAGTCAGGGTCCAAGTCTCGCAGGCGTAGAGCAATATTGATATAACCAGGGAACGCATCAGTCTGATTTTTGAGCTGAGAGCGATGTTTTTGTTGTTCCAGATGAGTCCGACGGATAGGGGGAAAAAAAACAACCACCCTATCTTCAGCGCCCCAAGCCACAGACTTCGGGGTTACTTGGTCAAACAAGTTTACCATCACGACTTACATCATAAGCAAAAGTCACACGCATTTGGGTCATTGAGTTGAGGTGAGTCACCCTCAGGTTTGATATCGTAAGCAGTCTTGTGACACGTACAGGTAACTAACGGGTAAGCGGCATCTTCAGCAGCCAAAGCCACACGCATACCCAGATTCAAACTCTCGACTGTTGGCCGCCGTTCTTTCTCTGTCTCTGGACCTTGCAATTGGAATGAACTTCCTCTTTCGCTTCGCGATTCGTCAAGTCTCCACACTCAGCTCTTTCAAGTCTGACCTTAAAACCCACCTCTTCCCAAATTAGCCTCCCTTCCCTGCCTCTTCCTTGTCTTTAGTTTCTCCAGTTTTAGAGTTATGCGTGCGTGAGAATGACTGGTGTGAAAGCGCTTAAATTTGTCTCTGCACAAGATTCAGCGCTAGATAATTACCATTATTATTATTATTATTACTTTGTCAAAGTGAAGTTGGTTTCAGGGTCCACCCCATAAACAATCTCACTCGTGTCCGACGGAAAATCAGTTGGCTACCAAGGATCGTTATCTAATGAGTCTAGCGATGGAAGATGAAGACGAGCGGATGTTGTCCAAATCTCGGACTTCATGGAATCGAAAGCGCCGTAAGAAGGGAAAGGGGAAAAAAAAAACAGCCATAATTTTACCGGACAAAGCCCTACCAGGTTTTCCAACACCACCCATTCTTGGCAAGTCCCACACCATCTGTTAAAACAATGGCGATAAAAAAAAAATTATCGCGACTTACCGACCAATATAAGGCTACGTAAATGTGTTAATGAAACGACAAAGACATTTTCTACTGGAGTACAGTGCTGTAGTCTTGTTTAGACAGCTTGCCTCTTACGGAGAAGGCCTGTTTGGTGAGAGGATAGAAATTACTCCATATACCATCTGTCAACACAACGGCGATAAAATAATCATCGCGACCAACACATGGCTGTGTAATTGTGTTTATGAAATGACAAGGATATTTACCACCAGTATAATTATAGTGCTGTGGTCTTGCCACATTCAGATCTCCACTGGCTCCCTGTCTCACACAGAATAAAGTACAAGATCAGCACTCTATGTTATAGATGCATTCACAAAACTGCCCCTTCCTATCTCTGCGGCTGCTTTCACCTCTACACTCCATCTCGCTCACTACGATCGGCTTCGGATCCACTCTGTTTTCGCATACCCAGATTCAAACACTCGACTGTTGGCCGCCGTTCTTTCTCTGTCTCTGGACCTTGCAATTGGAATGAACTTCCTTCCTCTTTCGCTTCGTCAAGTCTCCACACTCAGCTCTTTCAAATCTGGCCTTAAAACCCACCTCTTCCCAAAATAGCCTCCCTTGCCTGCCCTTCCTTGTCTTTAGTTTCTACAGTTTTAGAGTTATGCATGCGTGTGAATGACTGTTGCGAAAGCGCTTTGATTTGTCTCTGCACAAGATTCAGCGCTATATAAATACCATTATTATTATTAGATAGCTTGTCTCCAATGAACATAACAGAGAAAGGGGAGAGGAACAAGGCAATACCAACGCTTTTTTGCTTTCGTGGACACGTCACCTTTGTTTGCGCGCACGCACACAAACACATAAAAATTTTACGTGCACGTGCATGACCGTTTTGTTTATTTACCCCGTCATGTAGGCAGCCATACTCCGTTTTCGGGGGTGTTCATGCTGGGTATGTACTTGTTTCCATGACCCACCGAACGCTGACATGGATTGCTGGATCGTCAGCTTGCGTATTTGATCTGCGTGCGTATACACACGAAGGGGGTTCAGGCACCAGCAACTCTGCCCTCTCCACTTTTCCTCCATTATTTACAATTTTCTATGCTGCTGTCTTCCCGTTGACGTTATGTTCTGTGTTTTTTTTCTGAATAAACTGCAATGAAATTAAAATGAATAAAAAAAGAAGAAAAAAGCCATCAATCAGGGCCTGTTGTCTGACAAATCTCGTCAGGACCTATTTCTGTGGCAAGCCGAGTCGCACCGAGTTAAACTTTTCTAGTCAGTACTTTTCCAGTATTGTATTGTGTTGTACTGTATTGTATTGTACTGTATTGTATTGTATTGTGTTGCACTGCATTGCACTGCATTATATTGCATTGCATCGGATTGCATTGCATTGCATTGTATTGTGTTGTATTGTATTGTATTGTGTTGTGAGTATTGTATTGTATTGTGTTGTGTTGTGTTGCATTGTGTTGTATTGTATTGTATTGCATTGTATCACTTTTTATCACAACACATTTCTCTGTGTGGAATGCGGGCTGTTCTCCTCGGGGAGAGCGCGTTGCCACAGTGCAGCGACACCCCTTATTTTGTTTCGGTCTGCAGGCACGTGCTTTTGGTTCACTGTCAAAGTTGACCTGTTCAATCAAACTTTGCCAGGGACAACCGTTTTTTTTCCCCCCGTGGGTCTTTTTACCCACACTGTACATGCTGCAGGCGGGATCTTGGTTTTTTGACTCACTTGTGTAAACAAAGTGAGTCAATGTTTTAACCCGGTGTTCGGCTGTGTGTGTGTGTGTGTGTGTGTGTGTGTGTGTGTGTGTGTGTGTGTGTGTGTGTGTGTGTGTGTGTGTGTGTGTGTGTGTGTGTGTGTGTGTGTGTGTGTCTATGGTAAACTTTAACATTGACATTTTCTCAGCAAATACTTTGTCAGTTGACACCAAATTAGGCATAAAAATAGGAAAAATTCAGTTCTTTCCAGTTATATTGTTTAAAACAATATTACACCTCTGGGATGGGCACAAAAAAAATAAAAAAGAAGCCTAATTATATGCAAACTGCATTTACTGTTATATTTATATTTTTTGTATTCTCTAAACTTGGCACTTTCACCTCTTATTCTGACACAACAACAAGAGGAGTCATTATTATCATTTTTTGTTCAAACAGGAACTTCTTTTGCTAAGCATGGAAGTTTTATTTACTTTGCAAACGTTTTGGTGCAGATAGTAAAAAAGGGAAATTACTCTGTAATTAATGCTAGGGGACTTAATTTGCTTTAAACTGATCTTTCTCATCTTAAACATTACATTTTGAAATTATACTCAATACATAAAAAGCTTGGATTTTTTAAAGTGTATCACAAGTGAGTCTTGAAGGCCTTGCCTTTCTTGTTGTATTATACGAAAAACTAGGTTCAACACCATCCTGGAGATTTTTGTTTCTAAGCAAGTGTACTGGCTCAAAGTAGCAGTAGCACCCGGATACGAAGTGAAACAAGACGTGCGCTATAGCTGAGCAGTTAAAGCGTCGGACTTTCAATCTGAGGGTCCCGGGTTCGAATCTCGGTAAAGGCACCTGGTGGGTAAAGGGTAGAGATTTTTCCGATCTCCCAGGTAAACATATGTGCGGACCTGCTAGTGCCTGAATCCCTTTCGTGTGTATACGTACGCAGAAGATCAAATACGCACGTTAAAGATCCTGTAATACATATCAGCGTTCTGTGGGTTATGGAAACAGGAACATGTACAGCATACACACAGCCGGAAACGGAGTATGGCTTCCTGCATGGCGGGGTAAATAAACAAAACGTTCATACACAAAAAATATTACTTGTCTGTTGGAGTGTGTATGAGTGTGTGCTGGAAATCTGACTGAATGACAGGAAACGAATGATGAACGCCCAATGGCAGCAGCCTTCATTCTGCTCTACCCAGGTAGGCAGTCACTTGTGCAAATGACCCCGAGTTAGTAAAGTGTTTAGAGCTTGGTCTCCAACCCAGGATAGGCGCTGTATTAGTATCCATATCAAATCAAATCAAGACAACGATTCAATGACTGGGGAAATATACGCGCAATCCTCAACGATATCCCGTCATCCCTTCACACGCTCAGATGTCTACAGAAACAGGTGACCGCAATTTCTCCATGACCGATACACATAGACACGGTTAACGTGACCCGAGATGTGGAATAAAAACCATCCGAGGCTGTGAATTATTGACTCGAACAACCATGTTTACGCGAACAGCAAAATTCACCTCTGCGGGCCTGCTGCATCACTTAATGGATCAGGGATCTCATTTTCCGTTGCCTCACCCTTTCTGCTTTCAACAGATTCACTCCTGCAGATTGCATTTCAAATTCTATGTGTTTGATTTCTTCTATTTTTGCTTTTTTTTTTTTTTGATTGGCGGGTTATATTTTATTTCCGAGCTAATGGAATCGTCGCCTAGGGTTCAATGATCGTTGTCCGCAAAGTTATTATTACTATTATTATTTATTTAGTTTATTTATTTATTTATTTGAAGGTGTCAGGAGGGTGGAATAGGATGATAGAGTCGAACATGATGAAACACAGCCTTGTTACACGTAGCACACATGTCAAGGACTCCTCCACAGCAGCAACAAAACCAAATAGAAAGACACGTGGCATATTTAAAAAAAAAAATCAGAACACTCAAGCTCACACATACATCAATCGAGGACCGGAATTAGAATATAAGCAGAGAGGGATGGAAGGATTTTTTTTTTTCGCGAAAAGACAAAGACACGTGAAGCGAAAAGAGGGAAGAGACATTCGGAGAAAGGGTGGTGGGGGTGGGGGGTGAGTTTAGGAAGGAAAGCCAAGTAGATAAATGGAACAAATGATAGACACCATGCACGAAGACTTGCTCTCCCCAAGGGAAACCTTTGCGACTTCTTCTTCTTCTGCGTTCGTGGGCTGCAACTCCCACGTTCACTCGTATGCACACGAGTGGGCTTTTACGTGTATGACCGTTTTTACCCCGCCATATAGGCAGCCATACTCCGCTTTTCGGGGGTGTGCATGCTGGGAATGTTCTTGTTTCCATAACCCACCGAACGTTGACATGGATTACAGGATCTTTAACGTGCGTATTTGATCTTCTGCTTGCATATACACACGAAGGGGGTTCAGGCACTAGCGGGTCTGCACATATGTTGACCTGGGAGATCGTAAAAATCTCCACCCTTTACCCACCAGGCGCCGTCACCGTGATTCGAACCCGGGACCCTCAGATTGAAAGTCCAACGCTTTAACCACTCGGCTATTGCACCCGTCCTTTGCGACTACAAAACAAACAACAAAAACAGACACGTCAAGACGCTGATGTCAATGAAAGCAACGTTCCGATCAAAACCACGTGCAGACACAATGAAAACCAGCCAAACACTCCACAACGCCAAAGACCTTGCGAAAACAAAGACAGGTGATTACGGTGGTTTGGGAGAGTTCAGGGGGTGGGGAGTGGGTGTATGTAGGCTCTTTGATAACGTGCACAAGGTCAGACTGACCACAGGTACACACTGCTGATGACGTCTGTTGTCACGTGTCAGACGCCATCCTCAAACGTCGAGTCTCTCGGCGTAATCCTGGGTTGGAAAGACGGAGGATATATAACAGAATCGATTGGACAGTAAACCTGTTCAGGATTCATTCCCTCGAACAGCACAACCTTCTCTGAACGAACAACTTAAACATAAGGGAGTCAATACTCAACCCTACTTACGGTGAGACCACAGTCCTATTATCGTATTGTATTGTATTACTCTTTTTTTTTTTTTTTTCTTTTTTTTTTTGTCACAACAGATTTCTCTGTGTGAAATTCAGGCTGCTCTCCCCAGGGAGAGCGTGTCGCTCCGCTGACAGCGCTACCCATTTTTTTTACATTTTTTTTCCTGCCTGCAGTTTTTTTATATATTTGTTTTCCTATCGAAATGTATTTTTCTATAGAATTTTGCCAGGGACAACCCTTTTGTTATCGTTGGTTCTTTAACATGCGCTAAGTGCATGGTGCACAAAGGACATCGGATTATCGTCTCATCCGAATGACTTGCGTCCATACCACCACT
>NC_134878.1:54983569-54988569 GCF_041734735.1 Babylonia areolata | reverse complement strand
GAAAGAGAGAGAAAGAAAGAAAGAGAGAAAGAGAAAGAAAGAAAGAAAGAAAGAGAGAGGGGGAGAGAAAGAAAAAAGAGAGAAAGAAAGAAAGAGAGAGGGGGAGAGAAAGAAAAAAGAGAGAAAGAAAGAAAGAGAGAGGGGGAGAGAAAGAAAAAAGAGAGAAAGAAAGAAAGATAGAGAGAGAGAGAGAAAAGGAGAGAAAGAAAGAAAGAAAGAGAGAGAGAAATATATAGAGAGAGAGGGGAGAGAAAGAGAGAGAGATAAAGAAAAAGAGAAAGATAGAGAGAAAGAAAAAGAGAAAGATAGAGAGAAAGAAAGAGAGAAAGATAGATAGAGAGAGACAGAGATACAGACAGAGAGAGAGACAGAGAAAGAGAGATGGGGGGCGTGGGGGTGGTAGGGGAGAGGGGGACAGACAGTGTAAGAGAAAAACAGAGATAGTGTGTGATCAGTCGGGTTCTGTAATAAACAGCTGATCAGTTTCAAGTAACAACGCACACACACACACACACACACACACACACACACACACACACACACACACACACACACACACACACACACACACACACAAATTCTAGTAACTCTCTGAATCTGGGGGGGGGGGGGGGGTAAGGGGGGGGATTCGGCCAACAGTGCCTTTCCCCAAGTACACAGCAACCATGCCGAAACGGGGTTTCGAACTCTGATCACTGGTGAACACTGGATCAGAAGTCTAACTCCATTCTGCCACGGCGCCTCCAGACTAAATTGATGGTGTTTATTTAAGGGAAAAACATACAGACAGACAAACAAACAAACAAAACAAAAACAAGAATAAAACAAAAACAAAGAACGAACACACAAGAAAACAAAAAAACAAATGGAAAGGCAAAAACAAAACCGACGCAAAAGAAAAACATCTTAAAATGTCAGGTTCACGTATTCTAACAATTCGTTTTCAGCAATTGGATATTTTTTCTTTTTTGGTGTGGGATTGGGGGTGGAGGGTGGTGGTGGTGGAGGTGCTGATCTAAAAGGTCAAGGAAATTGAACAACTTTTCAAAGTATTCTTTCTTCTTCTGTGTTTTTCTTGTCCGTCTCCATAAACTCCATAATGTGAAGATAATATCATTCATCCGACTCTGTTTTGTTGTTGTTTTTTGCGATCTGGAATTAAACAGTTTGGGTTTGATAGCTGTGCTAGGTATCAAGACTACAAAACATTAAGAATCTATGATGACCAATATATATATATATATATATATATATATATATATATATATATATATATATATATATATATATATACTTAAATGAACTTATTTCTGGAAAGGAATCACCAAACTAGAATATGAAATTCAGTCGGATAGGAAAGAATTACAGGCGCAGATTTCCAGTCGTATAGACACAATTGTGATGCAGACACATAAAATGTTATGATTGAGATAATATACATATATATATATATATATATATATATATATATATAGATAGAGAGAGAGAGAGAGAGAGAGAGAGAGAGAGATAAGTGAGGAATATCTATCTGTCTGTGTCTGTCTGTTCAACTATCTATCTATCTATATACACACACACTTATAAATCTCTCTCTCTCTCTCTTTTTCTCTCTCTGTAAATTAGAAAGAAACACGTACACGTATCTATCTATCTACCTAGCTACCTATCTATCCATCAATCAATGGGCAGATATATCTATCTATCTATCTATCTATCTATCTATCTATCTGTGGGCAGGTCTATCTGTCTATCTATATATCTATCTATCTACCTATGGGCAGGTCTATATCTATCTATCTATATGTGGGCAGGGTTTATCTATCTATCTGTGGGCAGCTCTATCTATCTATCTATATATTTATTTATCTATCTATGGACAGGTCTATCTATCTGTGGGCAGGTCTATCTATGTGGGCAGGTTTATTTATCTATCTATCTATCAATGGGCAGGTCTGTCTATCTATCTATCTATCAACCAATGGGCAGGTCTATCTATCTGTGGGCAGGTCTGCCTATATATCTATCAATGGCAGGTCTATCTATCTATCTATCTATCTATCTATCAATGGGCAGTTCTATCTATCTGTATATCTATCTATCAATGGGCAGGTCTATCTATCTCTCTCTCTCTCTATCTCTCTATCTGTGGGCAGGTCTGTCTGTCTATCTATCTATCTATCTATCTATCAATGGCAGGTCTATCTATCTATCTATCTATCAATAGGCAATTCTATCTATCTATCTATATATCTATGTATCAATGGGCAGGTCTATCTATCTATCTATATATCTATCAATGGGCAGGTCTATCTATCTATCTATATATATGTATCAATGGGCAGGTCTATCTATCTATCTATCTATCTATCTATCTATCTATCTATCTATCTATCTATCTATCTATCTATGGGCAGGTCTGTCTATCTATCTATCTGTCTATCAATGGGCAGGTCTATCTATCTATCTATCTATCTATGGGCAGGTCTGTCTATCTATATATCTGTCTATCAATGGGCAGGTCTATCTATCTATCTATGGGCAGGTCTGTCTATGTATGTATGTATGTATGTATGTATGTATGTATGTATGTATGTATCTGTCTACCTATCTATCTATCTGTGGGCAGGCCCAGAACGTGCGGGACATCCTGGCGGTGATGGTGCAGGGTATCCTGAACGCCCAGCCCAACTCCCGAGAACAGTTCAGCCAAGAGGAGGTCATGTCTGCCTGCTTCACCGGCGAGTCAGGTAACACACACACACACACACACACACACACACACACACACACACACACAGACTGCCTGACTGCTGTGTGACTGCTGTGTGACAGTGTGGGTGGGTGTGCCCTGTCAGCTTGTCATCATCATCATCAGCTTTGAGTGAGGGGTTGGGGGGGTGGGGGGGGGGGGGGGCAACAGGGGCCTGGGAAGTATGACCGTGGGAAAATCTTCGCAAAGTTGGGATGTGAAGGACACACATACACACACGAGCGCGCGCGTGCACGCGCGCACGCGCACACACCCACACACACGTGCACACGCACGCTCGCATGCACACGCTTACATACGCGCGCGCGCGCGCACACACACACACACACACACGCACACAAGCACACAAGTAAAATGTAAGGTTTGGCTGGGCGCCATGTTACTTGGTTCAGTTTTATTTCGTTAGCTGCTACAGGCCCATGCATCTCTCCGACTACTCTGTCTGAATAAAACACGTCCTGTCTACAGCTACGGTCCTCCAGTGTGTGTGTGTGTGTGTGTGTGTGTGTGTGTGTGTGTGTGTGTGTGCGTGCGAGACAGAGAGACAGAGAGAACGAGAGAGAGAGAGAGCTCGTGCGCGTGTGTTGGTATTGTTGTTTTGTTTAAAATTACAATTTATTTACGGCCAGCGGATCTTTTTTGTGTGTCCAAGGTCTGTAACTGTCTGGAACAAACTTCACCCTTCTGTCTCTCTCTCTCTCTCTCTCTCTCTCTCTCTCTCTCTCTCTCTCTCTGTGCGTGTGAAACAGTTCTCTTCCCACCTGCAGTCTTTTTAACCCCACCCCTTTAGGCTGTTATCGACAAAAATATAGACGTCAGTGAAGGGCTGTCACCTCACTGAGATAAGACGGAGCTTACAGGTCTGAATGTCTGTCACTATGCTTTGCTGGATCTTCTTCTTTCACGGACTGCATTACTTTGGTTTAACAGAAGCAATTATGTATGATGGTCAGTCGTGTCGTGATCGACTACAAACCATCAGAACAACAGAGGAGGCAACTGCTACCCCCAACTATCTGGGCTAGAATTTGATTATAGTGGAGAGTGTCTTGCCCAAGTTGCATCCACACTCTCTCGGCCAAGAGGGTTTTAGGACAGTCGGCGTTGGGATGGTTTCCAAAGGCCAACTAGCAGTTTGCTGCAAGCACGAACAGCCAGTGCAATCTTGCCCCCTCTTTTGAGAGTCGTGGTCTTTCACAAAAGACTAAGCTGTAAATGACTTGCTATTGCAATGGATAAACCACTGATCCAGCTGTCCTTCTTCTTCTTCTGCGTTCACTCGTATGCACACGAGTGGGCTTTTACGTGTATGACCGTTTTTACCCCCGCCATGTAGGCAGCCATACTCCGGTTTCGGGGGTGTGCATGCTGGGTATGTTCTTGTTTCCATAACCCACCGAACGCTGACATGGATTACAGGATCTTTAACGTGCGTATTTGATCTTCTGCTTGCATATACACACGAAGGGGGTTCAGGCACTAGCAGGTCTGCACATATGTTGACCTGGGAGATCGGAAAAATCTCCACCCTTTACCCACCAGGCGCCGTCACCGTGATTCGAACCCGGGACCCTCAGATTGACAGTCCAACGCTTTAACCACTCGGCTATTGCGCCCGTCCAGCTGTCCTTCAACTGTAAGATTATATCAATCTGTAACAGAAGGAATTACACCACTGGTGAGTGCACAAAAAGTGGTCAAACTTATGCCACAGACAACACTGATCTCATTTCTCCAAGGTTTAACAGTCAAAGGGTTGACTCTTGAGACAGGATACGTGTACTTCTGGTTTCTTTTCCCGTTTAAAGGCTGATTTTGGATTGTACTTCTGGGAAATGGCTGAATGGTTAATGAAAAGTAAGCATTCGTTGAGGAACTGAAACATTTCCACAAAGTAGTATTTTGTTTTATTTTACAGACCATCGAACATAAGAGCATGCATGGACGCTTTGCAGTGTATCCTTTTAGTGTACGAAACACATATACTGCCTTCCTCCCTCAACTGACTAAATGCTCGTGTGAAAAAGGGTTAAAACCCTGACCTTCCATGCCAGTTGTTCAACTTCCAGCGGTGGGGTTTATGGGCGGTCCGTTCCTCGCGTGGTGGTGTCTGGCACTGTCTTCCTTCCTGAGCTGGCTTTCTGCACTGTGTTTTTCAAGTGCACTTTTTTCTAAGTGTGTGTGTGTGTGTGTGTGTGTGTGTGTGTGTGTGTGTGTGTGTGTGTGTGTG
>NC_134878.1:54951069-54978569 GCF_041734735.1 Babylonia areolata | reverse complement strand
TGAAAGCTGCCAGGCCGTGTTTCTCTGTGCTGGAATCGGGAACACACAGAACATTTTGTCTGCTAGTGTACTTGGGAGTGCTGGCCCAGAGGTAACGCGTCCGCCAAGGAAGCGAGAGAATCTGAGCGCGCTGGTACGAATCACGGCTCAGCCGCCGATATTTTCTCCCCCTCCACTAGACCTTGAGTGGTGTGTCTGGACGCTAGTCATTCGGATGGGATGATAAACCGAGGTCCCCGTGTGTAGCATGCACTTAGCGCACGTAAAAGAACCCACGTCAACAAAAGGGTTGTTCCTGGCAAAAATCTGTAGAAAAATTCACTTCGATAGGAAAAACAAATAAAACTGCACGCAGGAAAAAACAAACAAAAAAATGGGTGGTGCTGTAGTGTAGCGACGCGCTCTCCCTGGGGGAGAGCAGCCCGAATTTCACGTAGAGAAATCTGTTGTGATAAAAAGAAATACAAAATTCTGTCGTCAGCGGAATGTCGCCGTTCATCCAATCTTTTTGGTGGTCATCTTGTATCAGCGTATCAACCCTAACCCCCCTGATCCTCCCTCTGTCTATGGGGCGGGGGAGGGAGGGGGGAAGGGGGGGGGGCTGCTCGGGGCTCTGTGTTCTGATGGAAACCAGACAGGCTGGGTTCCCCCGAGTGCTCTGTCACTGGCTGACTGTGGGAGTCTCGCAGCGGTATTAGTGTCACTTTGCTTCCAAGACTGTTGGCTACTACTTCCGAGACTGCCCCCCCCCTCTCTCTCTCTCTCCGTGTCTCTCTGTCTCTGTCACTGTCTCTCTCTCTCTCTCTCTCCGTGTCTCTCTGTCTCTGTCACTGTCTCTCTCACTCTCTCTGTCTCTCTCTCCGTGTCTCTCTGTCTCTGTCACTGTCACTCTCTCTCTCTGTCTCTCTCTGTCTCCTTCTCTCTGTCACTGTCACTCTCTCTCCGTGTCTCTCTGTCACTCTCTCTCTCTCTCTCTCTCTCTCCGTGTCTCTCTGTCTCTTTTCTCTCTATGTCACCGTCACTCTCTCTCTCTCTCTCTCTCTCTCTCCGCGTCTCTGTCTCTTTCTCTCTGTCTCTCTCTCTCTCTCTCCGTGTCTCTCTGTCTCTCTGTCTCTGTCTCTCTCTCTGTCCGTGTCTCTGTCTCTTTCTCTCTGTCTCTGTCACTGTCACTCTCTCTCTCTCTCTCCGTGTCTTTCTGTCTCTTTTCTCTCTGTCTCTGTCACTGTCACTCTCTCTCTCTCTCTCTCTCCGCGTCTCTGTCTCTTTCTCTCTGTCTCTGTCACTCTCTCTCCGTGTCTCTCTGTCTCTGTCACTGTCACTCTCTCTCTCTCTCTCCGTGTCTTTCTGTCTCTTTTCTCTCTGTCTCTGTCACTGTCACTCTCTCTCTCTTCGTGTCTCTCTGTCTCTGTCACTGTCACTCTCTCTCTCTCTTTGTCTCTGTCTGTCTTCGCCCACCTCTGTATCGCCCGTGTGCCTTCGATTCCTTGTGGGTTTTTGTTTTTTTTTAATCTTTATCTTCTTTCATTTTCTCCCTTTCTTTCGAGGAGGACTGGATGAAAAACAACAACAAAAAACAAACAAACAAACAAAACAACAACACAAAACAAAAAAACAAAAAAAGCATTGTTTTGTATACTCTATTGCCCTCAGAAAATAAAAGTCAGTCAATCAAAAAATCCCATCTTTCTCTCACTTTCTGTGTGATCCGTCTCTTTCTCTCTTAATGTCTCCTCTGTTCGGTGGGTTGACCGCGCTGTAAGCAACGTGGTTTGATTGGATCTGCCGACGGGCGCAATAGCCGAGTGGTTAAAGCGTTGGACTGTCAATCTGAGGGTCCCGGGTTCGAATCACGGTGACGGCGCCTGGTGGGTAAAGGGTGGAGATTTTTCCGATCTCCCAGGTCAACATATGTGCAGACCTGATAGTGCCTGAACCCCCTTCGTGTGTAAACGCATGCAGAAGATTAAATAGGTACGTTAAATATCCTGTAATCCATGTCAGCGTTCGGTGGGTTATAGAAACAAAAACATACCCAGCATGCACACCCCCGAAAACGGAGCATGGCTGCCTACATGGCGGGGTAAAAACGGTCATGCACGTAAAAGCCCACTCGTGTACATGCGAGTGTACGTGGGAGTTGCAGCCCACGAAAGCAGAAGAAGAAGAAGAAGAAGAAGAAGAAGAAGAGAACCAAATAACCAAAGTACTAACCTCCTCTATCTACTACATTCCAACCACCAGAAAAAGGACCAAGCGTGCCCTGTTGACGGGCCCAAACCACTTCAATTTTCGTTTCTTCAAAGTGGTTAAATCTTCATAGGATCAGAGAACCAAAAACCAAGGAACTAATCTTCTCTATCACTACATTCCAAACGCCAGAAAATGACCATGGGTTTTGAAGACCTTCATAGGATCAGAGATCCAAAAACTAACGAACTAATCTCCTCTATCACTTTATTCCAAATGTTAGAAAATGACCATGAGTTTAGAAGACCTTCATAGGATCAGAGAACCCAAAACTAACGAATACACACACCCCCACCCCACCCCCTCCCCCTATCTTCATTCCAACCACCAGAAAATGACCAAGAGCGCCCTGGAGATGGGCCGGACCTTCGGCACCCTGATGCAGGACCTGGAGCTCCGGCACGCCCTGGCCGACACGAGCAGCCAGGAGGACTTCAAGCAGATGGTGCGCCACGCGGCGCACGTGCTGGCCAAGCACCAGGCGGTGCCCGAGCGTCGGAAGTCACACGCCGTCATCCAGTCCTCAGTCTTTGACGAGCCTGAAGGGGTGAGGAGCCGACTTGGTGTTGTGTTGGGTTGTGTTGGGGTTGGTGTTGGGTTTGGTCGTGTTGTGTTGTGTTGTGTTGGTGGTGTGTTGTGTTGTGTTGGGGTTTGGTTTGGTTGGGTTGTGTCGTGTTGTGTTGTGTTGGGTTGCGTTGTGTTGTGCTGTGTTGTGCTGTGCTGTGCTGTGTTGTGTTGTGTTGGGGTTTGGTTTGGTTGTGTTGGTGTTGGGGTTGGTGTTGTGCTGGGGTTTGGTTGTGTTGTGTTGGGTTGGTGTTGTGTTGTGTTGGGGTTTGGTTTGGTTGTGTTGGTGTTGGGGTTGGTGTTGTGCTGGGGTTTGGTTGTGTTGTGTTGGGGTTGGTATTGGGTTTGGTTGTGTTGTGTTGTGTTGTGTTGTGTTGATGTTGGGATTGGTGTTGATGTTGGGTTTGGTTGCGTTGTGTTGTGTTGTGTTGTGTTGTGTTGGTGTTGGGTTTGGTTGTTGTTGAAGTGTGTTGTGTTGTGTTGTGTTGTGTTGTGTGGTGTTGGTGTTGGGGTTGGGTTGGGGTTGGTGTTGT
The DNA here is from genome assembly GCF_041734735.1 of Babylonia areolata. NCBI lineage: Eukaryota > Metazoa > Mollusca > Gastropoda > Neogastropoda > Buccinidae > Babylonia > Babylonia areolata. The sequence goes on along the minus strand of NC_134878.1, from coordinate 54,975,225 downwards.
GTTGGTGTTGTGTTGTGTTGGGGTTTGGTTGGTTGTGTTGTGTTGGTGTTGGGGTTGGTGTTGGTTTGGTTGTGTTGTGTTGGGGTTGGTGTTGATGTTGGGGTTGGGGTTGGATTTGGTTGTGTTGTGTTGTGTTGGGGTTGGTGTTGGTGTTGGAGTTGGTTGTGTTGTGTTGGTGTTGGGTTTGGTTGTGTTGTGTTGGGGTTGGTGTTGGGTTTGGTTGTGTTGTGTTGGTGTTGGGTTTGGTTGTGTTGGTGTTGGGTTTGGGTTTGGTTGTGTTGTGTTGTGTTGGTGTTGGGTTTGGTTGTGTTGTGTTGTGTTGTGTTGGTGTTGGGTTTGGTTGTGTTGGTGTTGGGTTTGGGTTTGGTTGTGTTGGCATTAGTGTTGGGTTTGGTTGTTGTTGAAGTGGGTTGTGTTGTGTTGTATTGCACTGCATTATATTGCATTGCGCCGCATTGCAACGTATTGTATTACAATGTTTTTTGCACTAAACTACATTGCTTTGTACTATATTGTGTTGTGTTGCATTGCATTGCATTGCATTGCAGTGTATTGGTGTGGTTTTTTTCCCATGACAGATTTTTCTATGTAAAATTCGGGTTCCTCTCCCCGAGAAGAGCGCGTAGCCACCCCTTTGTTTCCCTATTTGTCTGTAAGTGTATTTGTGTTTACTCTCAATGTTGATTTTACTACATAATTTTGCCAGAGACAATTATTTTGTTGCCATGAGTTCTTTTACATGCGCTAAACTATACTGCACAGGGGCCTTCCGAAATACGTGGATCTGCGTATGCGCAAAGTGAAGAAGGCATCAATCGCACACACACACACACACACACACACTCACACACACATACACACACACAAACAAACAAACAAACAAACAAGACATAAGTGAAAATGAATAAACACCACAAATCATACATTATTCATGCAACAATATTATTTTTCTAGGAAAAAAACAACAGAAAATAAAATGTTTATGAACAACCACCTCTATCTACCCTCACGCACTAAATTCCCCACCGAATTAATCTCTCTGTGTGTGTGTGCATATATATATATATATATATATATATATGTGTGTGTGTGTGTGTGTGTGTGTGTGTGTGTGTGTGTGTTTGTTTTGATAGAATAACGTTGAAGAAAAACGTATTTTCGTACCAAATATTCAGAGGCATAAAGTAACATTACTGGGGGAAAAAAATGAAGGGTTAGGAGCTGCAAGAATATTGCATCATGCACTACACAAATCTGCAATGACGCTATCATTAGATAAGGCTTTCTGCTACCACTGTTTTGTAGTACTTTTCGTCACAAAACATTTCCCGAGAAGAGCGCGTAGCCACAACACAGAGCCGTGTCCTTTAATTTTTTTTATATTTTTTTTAGATTATTTATTTATCACTTTCTCCCGTCTGTGTGTGTACTTGTTTCAATATCAAAGTGTTTTTACTTCTTCTTTTCCAGTTCGCCTTTGTTTTCAGTTTGTGTGTGTGTGTGTGTGTGTGTGTGTGTGTGTGTGTGTGTGTGTGTGTGTGTTGCAGGCCTCCAGATGCGGTTTTGGAAGAGGGATGCTGGGAGATCTGAAACGAAGGCTGCCTCACTACTGGTCAGATTATGTAGACGGTGAGATCTCTGCAGGAGAGAGAGAGTGACAGAGAAGTGGGGAGAGAGAGGGAGAGAGAGAGACAGAAAGACAGACAGACAGAGACAGAGAGAGACAGAGAAGTGGGGAAAGAGACAGAGACGTGGGGAGAGAGACAGAGAAATAGAGAGAGAGGTGGTGGAGAGAGACAGAGACGGAGACAGAGAGTCCTTTTATTGGTTTTCTATATTTTCTATTCATTTTGATTGACAGAATAATCCCAATCATGCTGGCATAATTATGGGGTCGTAAGGGTGGTGTGGGGGAGGGGGAGGGGGAGGGGGTTGGGGCATAAATACAAATCGGGGAAAATGGGCGTATGGGGGAGTGGGGGGTAGCAAATAACTGCACTGTACTGACTGACTCTGTGTGTGTGTGTGTGTGTGTGTGTGTGTGTGTGTGTGCTGTGTGTGTGTGGTGTGTGTTGTGTGGTGTGTGTTTGTGTATGTGTGTGTGTGTGTGGTGTGTGTGTGTGTGTGTGTGTGTGTGTGTGTGTGTGTGCAGGGGTGCGGGGCCACAAGACGCCGCACAAAGTGGCGGCCGCCACTCTCTTCCTCTACTTCGCCTGCGTTCTGCCCAACTTGGCCTTCGGCATGCTCAACAGTAACAACACCAACGGCGCCATTGGTGAGAGTCAACACCCACTCCTTTGTTTTGTTGTTGCCGGTAGTTCCTCTGCTGATTGACAATAACAATATCAACAACAACACACACACACACACACACACACACACACACACACACACACACACACGTGTTATGTGCGTGTACGTGGGCGCTCCTATGAGAGAGAGAGAGAGAGAGAGAGAGAGAGAGAGTGTGTGTGTGTGTGTGTGTGTGCTTGTGTGCGTGCGCGTGTGCCTGTATGTATCTGTGCTAACTTATTATTCACATCCACGTAGTGGTTTCAAGTTCTTGGGATTGGACATGAAAAGAGGTGTTGAACAGGATCGGACTTGATTGGACTGGATTAGATTTGAACGGAATGGGTAGATAGATAGATAGAGCAGATGTGGATTCTATGGGGGGTATCGTACTGGACAGGGTGTATTTGAAACACGGGGTGGGGGGCGGGGGGTGGTGGGGGATGGGGGGGGGAGTAGGATTAGTACCAGAATCAGATTTGATTTTTGATGTGACTGATTGACGGGCGCAATAGCCGAGTGGTTAAAGCGTTGGACTGTCAATCTGAGGGTCCCGGGTTCGAATCACGGTGACGGCGCCTGGTGGGTAAAGGGTGGAGATTTTTACGATCTCCCAGGTTAACATATGTGCAGACCTGCTAGTGCCTGAACCCCCTTCGTGTGTATATGCAAGCAAAGCAGAAGATGAAATACGCACGTTAAAGATCCTGTAATCCATGTCAGCGTTCGGTGGGTCATGGAAACAAGAACATACCCAGCATGCACACCCCCGAAAACGGAGTATGGCTGCCTACATGGCGGGGTAAAAACGGTCATACACGTAAAAGCCCACTCGTGTGCATACGAGTGAACGCAGAAGAAGGAGATGTGACTGATTGGCTGTGATGACAGGTGTGAAGAAGATCCTCTTCTCTCAGATGTTCGGGGGCGTGTTGTTCGCCCTGCTTGGGGGTCAGCCCCTTATCGTCTTGCTGACCACTGCCCCTCTGGCTCTCTACACCAAAAGTACGTCAGTGTGTGTTGTGTTGTGTTGTGTTGTGTTGTGTTGTGTTGTGTGTGTGTGTGTGTGTGTGTGTTGTGTGTGTGTATTGTGTTGTGTTGTATTGTATTGTGTTGTGTTGTGTTGTGTGTGTGTGTGTGAGAGAGAGAGAGAGAGAGCGGGCAGACAGACTGACAGACAGACGGACAGACAGAGGACGAAAGGGACCTGTCCATTACCCCACCACCACCACCCCCGCCCCCCCCCCCCCCCCGATCCTCCCCTCCACTCTCTCTCCCTCATTCTTCCTCTCCAATCACCCCCTCTCTACTCCCCCCTCACACTTCTTTCCACTCTTTCCCTCACCTTGTCTCCCTCTCATTCCTTCATATCCTCTCTGTCACTGCCCGACACCTCATTGCCTCCATCGCTCTCTCACTCCTCCTCCCCCCCCCTCTCTCTGTGTCTCTCTCATCCCTCTCTTTCCCTCACCCTAGTCCCCCCCCCCCTCTCTCTCCTCACTACCTCACTGTATCTCTCTCTCTCTCTTTGCCTAATCCCTAATTTCTCTTACTCCCCCCCCCCCTATCCCCGTTTACCCCTCTCTCCTCTATTTTTTCTTCACCCCCATCTTCTACTGTCTCTCTCTTTTCCCCTTCTTCACCTTCCCCCCTCCACCCCCCACCCCCCCAACCCAAACCCCCCCTCTCTCTCTCTTCCTCACTGTATGTTTACGTGTATGTGTACGATCGTTCATAATTATAGTCCATGATTTGTAATGATTATCATTATGTGGTATTTGTTTTTTTTGTCTCATTGTCTCTTTTATGATGTTTTTTTTGGTAACTCTTCTCTTCGTGGTCATCCCCCCACCCCCAACCCCCCACCACCCCACCCTCATCCTTCTCTCTTTTTCCCCCTGTATCAGTCATCTACAGCATCTGTGAAGACTTCAACCTCAACTTCAGCGCCATGTTTTCCTGCGTGGGGCTTTGGAACTGCTTCTTCCTGCTCCTCTACTCCTTCTTCGACGTCAGCAAGCTGATGAAGTGGTCCTCCAGGTGAGACTGCTCCTCCTCGGCCTCGGCCTCGGCTCTGGGTGGGTGGGGGTAAAGCGCCAACTTTGTTGTTCACTCCCCCCCCCCCCTTCAGTAACAGCGCTTGCCGTGCCCGCAAGACAGGAAGCTCCAAAAAAAACACACCAAAAACGCCTGACCTCCACCCCCAACCCTCTCCCGAGGTAGCTCAAAAGCACTGCCTGGGATAGCTCCCCGAAATAACTCCGAAGCACGCACTGAAATAGCTCTCTGAGATAACTCCCGAAAAGCTCTCCGACCCCTCGAGCCCCCGCACACCCCCCCATCACAATTTCACAATGGTTGTCTCCTGTGGCAGTGTCTCGATGTGAACTTAAAAACTGGGGTTTGCTTTGTTGATTTTCTTTCTATAGCTGATTAGTGTGGTGTATAAATGGCTTGTGGCCGTACTCGGACAGTACAACAGTAAAACAGCGTTTAGTATTTGTATTTCATTTTATCACAACAAAATGAATTTTTTATATTATAATTATTATTTATTTATTTATTTATTTATGTAAACTTATCTATTATTTATTCACCTTTTTTTTTCAAGGCCTGACTAATCGCGTTGGGTTACGCTGCTGGTCAGGCATCTGCTTGGCAGATGTGGTGTAGCGTATATGGATTTGTCCGAACGCAGTGACGCCTCCTTGAGCTACTGAAACTGAAACTGAAACTCACAACAAATTTCTCTGTGTGATATTCGGGCTGCTCTCCCTAGGGAGAGCGCGTCGCTACACAGACAGCGCCACCCCCCCTTTTTTTGTTTGTTGTATTTTCACCTGCATGCAGTTTTATTTGTTTTTCTTTCTTATCGAACTGGATTTTTCTACAGAATTTCGCCAGGAACAACCCTTTTGTTGCCGTGGATTCTTTTACGTGCGCCAAGTGCATGCTGCACACAGGCAGTAGTAGACATAAACTCTTAAAAAACAAAACAAAAAAATACCAACAAACATAACATATTCATACTGTGCAAGGGGGAGGCGGGAGGGGATCGTTGGGGGGGGGGGGGGGGGGGGGGGGGGGGGGGTGTGGGTGTGGGGGGGGGGGCTTTCTGGGGACCATTCCTAACGTCGACTTTGTGTCCAACAGCCCTCTTGGCAGAGAGAGAGAGAGAGAGAGAGAGAGAGAGAGAGAGGTGGGGATTAAACTTGGGCAAGACGCTCTCCGCTGTTATCAAAATCTGTCCCACACAGTCGGGGACAACGGCTGCCCGGGCTTCTCTGTTGTTCTCTGACTGCTGTTGTAATTGCTGTAATTGTCCGTTTTCTATTGTTTTTGACTCACTTGTGTAAACAAAGTGAGTCTATGTTTTAACCCGGTGTTCGGTTGTGTGTGTGTGTGTGTGTGTGTGTGTGTGTGTGTGTGTGTGTGTGTGTGTGTGTGTGTGTGTGTCCGTGGTAAACTTTAACATTGACATTTTCTCTGCAAATACTTTTGTCAGTTCACACCAAATTAGGCATAAAAATAGGAAAAATTCAGTTCTTTCCAGTCATCTTGTTTAAAACAATATTGCACCTCTGGGATGGGCACCAAAAAAAAAAGAAGCCTAATTATATGCAAACTGCATTTACTGTTATATTTATGTTTTTTGTATTCTCTAAACTTGGCACTTTGATCTGATATTCTGACCCAACAACAAGAGCAGTCATTATTATCATTTTTTGTTCAAACAGGAACTTCTTTTGCTAAGCATGGAAGTTTTATTTATTTTGCAAACGTTTTGGTGCAGTTGTAAAAAAGGGAAATTAATGTGTAATTAATGCTAGGGGACTTAATTTGCTTTAAACTGATCTTTCTCATCTTCAACATTACATTTTGAAATTATACTCAATACATAAAAAGCTTGGATTTTTTTAAAAAGTGTATCACAAGTGAGTCTTGAAGGCCTTGCCTCTCTTGTTCTCTTTTTGTCAAAACAGATTTCTCTGTGTGAAAATCGGACGGGCTGCTCTCCACAGGGAGAGCGCGTCGCTAGACTACAGCGCCTCCCTTTTTTTTCCCCTGCGTGCAGTTTTATTTGTTTTTCCTATCAAAGTGGATTTTTCTACAGAATTTTGCCAGGAGCAACACTTTTGTTGCCGTGGGTTCTTTTACGTGCGCTGAGTACATGCTGCACACGGGGACCTCGGTTTGTCGTTTCATCCGAATGACTAGCGTCCAGACCACCACTCAAGGTCTAGTGAAGGGGGAGAAAATATCGGCGGCTGAGCCGTGATTCGAACCAGCGCGCTCAGATTCTCTCGCTTTCTATGCGGACGCGTTACCTCTAGGCCATCACTCCATCTTTCCCCTTGTCCACATAATCTTCGTGGTCTGTCTCGTGGCTTCGTCGGACTCGGACTTGACTGACTGTCATACACACAAGTACAGGTAGGACGGCACGGGGGATGGAGGGGTCACGTTGTCCAGAGTGCATGCTGTGTGTGCAGGTCCACCGAAGAGATCTTCTCCCTCTTCATCACCTTTGCCTTCTCTGTCGACGCCATAAAGGACACTGCCGCCAGTGAGTATACAGGCAAAGAAAAAAGAATCGTTCGGAACTGCTTGACCTGTTGTGGTCACAAACACAGACACACGCACGCACAAGCACACACACACACACACACACACACACACACACACACACACACACGCACACACACACTGGCGTTCAGCCCGAATTCATGACTGCGAACTGACGGGCGCAATAGCGGTTGGGCTTTCGATCTGAGGGTGGAGGTCCCGGGTTCGAATCTCGGTAACGGCGCCTAGTGGGTAAAGGGTGGAGATTTTTCCGATCTCCCAGGTCAACATTTTTTTTTCTCAAGGCCTGACTAAGCGCGTTGGGTTACGCTGCTGGTCAGGCATCTGCTTGGCAGATGTGGTATAGCGTATATGGATTTGACCGAACGCAGTGACGCCTCCTTGAGCTACTGATACTGATACTGATAGTGCCTGAACCCCCTTCGTGTGCATACGCAAGCAAAGGATCAAATACGCACGTTAAAGATCCTGTAATCCATGTCAGCGTTCGGTGGGTTATGGAAACAAGAACATACCCAGCATGCACACCCCCGAAAACGGAGTATGGCTGCCTAAATAGCGGGGTAAAAACGGTCATACACATAAAAGCCCACTCGTGTTCATACGAGTAAACGTGGGAGTTGCAGCCCATGAACGAAGAAGAAGAAGACTGCGAACTTAAAGTCATAATTATTATACTTTGGTTTTGTTTCCTTGTTCTAAGGGAGAAAAATCAACTCATTCCCTCCGTGACGATATGAACTAATTTGAATAAAATTTTCAAATTGATACAAGTGCAGACTAATACCCTTCAGAGTTTATATTAAAAAAAAAAAAAATATCGCACTCGCGCGATTGTGTGTGTGTGTGTGTGTGTGTGTGTGTGTGTGTGTGTGTGTGTGTGTGTGTGTGAATAGAATAGAATAGAATAGATTTTATTGTCATGAAACCGTAAGGTTTATAAGACACAATTACAATGGTAAATGAATGAACGAATGAAAAACACACAGTTCATCAATCAGTTAATGCGGTAAATTGCAGCAGCATTCATACACAAATTTTCCTAATCTTGTTTGTATATATTCATCATCTGTTAGCATCACCTGACTGGGAATATGTCCTGTGTTATTCGAATTTTGAATATCCTTTAAAAATTGTTGCCTTAAGGTTTTATATTTAATACAATGATCAAGAAGATGGATTTCGTCTTCCAGGATGTTACACTTGTTGCACAATCTGTCTTTTTGTGGAATATTTAAATATCTACCTTTCTCAATCTTTAGGTCATGCTCGCTTATTCTGAGTTTCGTTAAAGCTTGTCTGTGTGTGTGTGTGTGCGTGTGTGTGTGCATTGTGACGCCGCTGTCATTCGACAACTCCCATCAAAAGTATGGGGAATGAAAACCACTCAACAGTTTTTATAATCAACATAAATTTCTTCATATAAAATAAATGAATAAAACCCACAGCTGTCCACTTTTGACAACTAATCTCATTTTCTCATCTCTAGGTTGTTCTCTCCAGAATTCGCGAAGAGTAAGATAAGATAAGATAAGAATATCATTATTATCTCCAACTGGAGAAATTTGGTCAGGTGCATTATCACAACATAGACAAGTAAACAACATAGGGACCATAACTGTAAAAGTGAACAACAGCTTTTACGAATATTACGAAGATACAAATGTAAAAAATATCACATACATCGTTTCATACATACATCCACACACTGCAGGTAATAACTAGTATTCTTAATGTAAAAACAGAAAGAATTAAGAAACATTATTTGAATATAATTATAAACATAGCCTACTATACTGCACATTGATTATAACAGACAGATAAGATAAGAGTACCCCTTCTTTCCCACTCCCCCACCCCCACCCCCCACCCCACAATCAGTCGACCCCTTCTGTCTATCTTTCGAGTCGTTGTCGTTGTCTTGTGAATTTTATGATTTGTCTTTGATTCCTAAGAATCAGTTTTGTCTATGTGTGAATGACTGGTGTGAAAACGCTTTGCTGCTTCTGCTGCCGATTCTGTGGTGTGTGTTTTTTTTTTTAAGATAACGCATTCATTGGATTCATGTTGGATTTATTTGACTGACCAAATATTCGAAGTTGAATGGATTGGCCAATGATCTGTTAGAATTTCTCCTCTCCCCTCTGTTCCCCCTCCCCCACCACCTTACCCACCATTCTTCTAAATTTTCTTCTTCTTCTTCTTCGTGTTTTTCCTCAATTAGGCCAATTACTCTGGTGATAATAAATTTAATCTCATGTTAATATTGATATTAGCATTATTTTACTATATTATGTACTGTTTGTTTATTTGTTTTATTTCATTATTTCATTACTTACTGTTTATGAATGTTATTTGATGCAAGTCATAATATGGTTCATCAGCCGTCATGATAAAATTGAAGTGCAACGTTGTGAGCACAGTATAAGCTTTAAGCTTGTTGATGCTCTTTTGTCATTCATTGCATTGTAATCATGTGTATTGTTGAATAATTAAAGATTATTTAAACCATAACGCATTCATTTTCTATTTTCTCTTTCTATAGTTAATGGGGTGAGATTACCGGTAAAGAGTTAAGTGCAGCACAGTAATAATTCATTGTCAGGCTTAACCGGTGTTTTACAGACTGAAAATCACAAAAGAAATCAAAGGAAAAAACAAACATGGTCAACACACACACACACACAAAGGAAAAAAACAAACATGGTCAACACACACACACTCATCATAGGCACATCATACTCGAATGAGCAGGCTTATTTTAACTATTCTTTCTTGTACTCACTAATCAACTAACTAAGCCATTTCATTTATTTAACTATCATTTCTGACCGTGTCTTTCGATTGAAACAGTTTGCTTACGCATTCCTTAATTGTACAACAATCCCGTAACACTCGTTCAATTAAAACGTGTTTCTCTCTCTCTCTGTCTCTCTCTCCCTCCTTCCCGCTCTCTCCCACCTCCTCCCTCTATCTCCCTGCATCCCCCCTCTCTTTCTCTCCCTCCCTCCTTCCCCCACGCCCATCCCTCCATCTCCCTTTCTCCCTGCCCCCTCACCCCCACCCCTACCACTCTCTCTCTCAACATACTAATTTATCTCTGCAGATTTCCAAACCAACTACTTCAGTGACGCTTGTGCCACCCCCGCTAACCAACCCTCTTCCCCTGCCTTCAACAACACCACCACCATTAACACCACCACCACCATCACCACCACCACCACCACCCTACTAACGACACTAGCCACTAACCTCAGCAGCAACATGAGCGAAGCAGGAGGAGGAGGCAGGGAGATGATGGAGGGGTCAGGGGTCGGAGAGGGAGAGTGTCTCCGGGAGAGCAGTATCCTCTTCCTGCTGCTGATGCTGGGGACGGTGTGGGTGGGCATCACCCTCTTCAACTTCACCAAGACGTGAGTGTGCTGTGTGCCCTGCGTGGCTGGGCTCCCCCAACGAAAAGTCATCTCCCGGGGAGGTTTTTTGTTGTTGTTGTTGATAATTATTCTGCCGTGCTGTTAGCGTTGTTGTTTGCGGCTTGCCTGTAGGAACACACGTTGCATATACATTGCTGTTTATTACTCTTATTATTATTATTATTTAATTTTCTTTTTTTTCGAGGATGGGTAGTTGGGGAGGGGGAGGGGGCTGGGGGGTGGGAGATGGGGGTGATTGCTGCGTTTTGAGTCGTAACTCTTCAATCGCTACCTATTACTTATACGGTGATGGTGGTGTGTCTTTGTGATTTGTTTTCAGCTCTACAAAGCAAAGTCAGTACCCCGTCTGGGAGTTCATTCTGGACATCGCAGTCTGCTGGGAGATAGTTGTGTCAGACACGTTATTGTTTATTTCTTTATTGTTTTTTGGGGGGAAAGTGCTGTTGTCATTGTTGTGTCTCGTGTGTCATGGCTGAGACATCACTTAACTTTTAAACTGGGTTGTGACGGACCAAGCTGGCGATATGGGTAATTATTATTATTATTTTTACTCCGCAAAGAAATGTTCCTCCACGGAAATTTGTTCCGCCGTAGCTGTTAGCGGCTCGCCTGTCGGAACACATACACATTACAACATGTTGAGTTTTGTTTTTGTTTTGTTCGTTTTCGGGGTTCGTAGGGGGGGTTGCTGTTGGGATTATTCCTGTGTTCTTCTCATCTGCAAACAGCAGAGTGAAAGAAGCTAGCACACATTTGTGTCTTAACTTTATTAAAAGAGCTGTTTGCTGTTTAAACTGATGTTAATTAGACTGAACTAACGGTTGTTTAGTTCCTTTCTGTCTTTCTGCCTCTGTGTTTGCGGCGACTAAACTGATGGCTGTTTAAACTAACCTGAACTATACTAAAAAAAATAATAATAAAAAAGCTGCTGAAACTAAATGTAAACGAAACAAAAGGCAGTTCAAATTGACCCGAACGGAATGGAACTGAACGGAAGTGAATTGAACGGAAGTGAATTGAACAGAACTTCATGCAACAGAACTGAACGAAACTGAACGGAACACAACGGGAAATGAACGGAACTGATCTTAGCGGTTTGAACTGAACTGAAATGAACCTAACAGATACAAGGGAACTGAACGAGGCTGGACTTTATTAAAAAACAACAACAACTGAATCAAGCTTAAACTAAAAACTGTACTGGGTAGAGGTCAGTTCAATGAAACTACTGAAATGCGCTCCAACTCAAAGTGTACCGGGTACAGTTCAGTTCAACGACACTGCTGAAATGCGCTCCAACTCAAATTCAGGTTATTCAGTGTTGAGGATGGGTGGAGGCTCATGGTGTTGTGAAGGTTTTGTTGTTCGAGGGAGGGCCGGGGGATGGAGCTTTGAAACAGAACTAAACAATAAAGTAGCTGGAGTTGAGTTTAACAACATATCGATTGATTGATGCCCTTGAGGTCAGAGTTGTTCATGGCTTGGGTCTTTTGGTCCGGTGAAGGCTGAATAAAATAAGAGTAGAATAGAATGTTAATTTTCATTGTCATAAATCCTTAAGGTTTATAAGACAGATCAGAACAGAAACACGAGCATCTTATGAAAACTAATTTCGCCAGGCTGCGTTGTTGGAGAGGGTGAGTCCTGGATGTCTGTCCAAAAGGGAAGTCCGACTAAACTGTATATGATTTCTTTTTGATCCCCTCTCTCTCTGTCTCTGTCTGTCTCTGTCTGTCGTTGCTACCATTTTTCTTCGAAGAAGAAACTTTGTTTAGTTTCATTATTTGCTTTCACCATTTTTATTCGTTTTTATTATGAAATAGTTTGTTATACAATGAAACTGTTTTGACGCATTCATCCAAGTCATAATGACCTCATGGCCAATGCCATTAAAGTGTCAAAGCGCCTCTCTGTCTCTGTCTCTATGTATATAAACGTTGCAGGCCATTCCTGACGGCCGCCAAACGGGAGATCCTGGCAGACTATGCCCTTCCCCTGGCGGTCCTCTTCATGAGCTTCTTCGGCTCCTACGTCTTCAGGGACATCCGGTGTAAGTTACCTCCCTTCTGTGCTGCTCACAAACCACACCCCCCTCACCCCTTACACCTTTCCTGTCTTTTCTGCTCTCAGCACGTTTCTTACCGAATTCTGACTTGAAAGGTGTAGACGTGCGGGCACATAGTAGGGTGGGGTCGGGGGAGTGTGGGGTGTGTGTTTGTATGTCTTTGTGGGTCCTGTCTTTTCTGCTCTCAGCACGTTTCTTACCGAATTCTGACTTATCGTGGGTAACTTTCGGATTATGCTTATGTTATATATCTAGAACTAGATGGAGAGGGCCTAGAGGTAACGCGTCCGCCTAGGAAGCGAGAGAATCTGAGCGCGCTGGTTCGAATCACGGCTCGGCCGCCGATATTTTCTCCCCCTCCACTAGACCTTGAGTGGTGGTCTGGACGCTAGTCATTCGGATGAGACGATAAACCGAGGTCCCGTGTGCAGCATGCACTTAGTGCACGTAAAAGAACCCACGGCAACAAAAGGGTTGTTCCTGGCAAAAATCTGTAGAAAAATCCACTTGGATAGGAAAAACAAATAAAACTGCACGCAGGAAAAAATACAAAAAAATGGGTGGCGCTGTAGTGTAGCGACGCGCTCTCCCCGGGGAGAGCAGCCCAAATTTCACACAGAGAAATCTGTTGTGATAAAAAGAAATACAAATACAATACAAATAGAACTGGGCTATAATTTTTGTTTTGGTTAATGTTGTGTCTTTGATGTCAGTTTGTTTCGTGCGGTTTGCCGGGTTTCTGAGTAGCGTCCCTTATACTTGAATAGAGTTGAAATAGTTTATATATCATCACATACCTCTGTTTCTGTCTCTCTCTGTCTCAGTGTCTTTTTCTGTCTGTCTGACTCCCTCTGTCTCTGTATGTCTGTCTCTCTTTCTTGCTGTGTGTGTGTGTGTGTGTGTGTGTGCGCACGTGGACGTGTGTATGTATGTGTGTGTGTGTGTGTGTGTGTGTGTGTGTGTGTGTGTGCGTGCGCGCACGTGCGTGCTTTGTGCCCGTGCGTGCACAAAAAATCCACGAGGCAGAACACGGAAGATTAATAATGGACAAGGGAAAAAAGAAAATGGATAATTACAGCAATTACAACAGATCCCAGGAGACACGTCTCTCAAATGGTTTACCTGCTCTGGGTATTATTCTTTCTTTCTGTGTGACGAACCTCTCCACCCACACACTCCGCTCTCTTCCTCCCCTGGGGGGTGGGGGTGGGGAAAGACAAGGAAGAAATGAAGGATGAACGTCCTACAGATCAAAAGGCGGATGTTTCGCGGCAACAAGTGCAGTGCGCAGAAAACCGGTTTCAGTTTTCCCAAACTCCCCGAGATAATCATGAAAGATGATCACACAGAAAAGTTACATGCAATGCAAAATCAACCCAGTGATGATCCCCTCCACTCCCCCCCCCCCCCCCGCCCCCCGCCTCCCCAGGCCCAAACAACGCACACACACACACACACACACACACACACACACACATATATATATATATATATGTATATATATATACACATGCGCGAACACACACACACACACAGAGACCCACAAAGACATACAAACACACACCCCACACTCCCCCGACCCCACCCTACTCTGTGGCCGCACGTCTGCACCTTTCAGTCAGACAGTATCTCATCCCACTCCATTTTGATGACACGTGTGTGTGTGTGTGTGTGTGTGTGTGTGTGTGTGTGTGTGTGTGTGTGTGTGTGTGTGTGTGTGTGTGTGAGTGTTTGTGTTTGTGTGTGTGGTTGTGTGTGTGTGTGTGTGTGTGTGTGTGTGTGTGTGTGTGTGTGTGTGTGTTCTTTCTTTCTTTCAGTGCAGCCTTTCGCCTACAACCCCGACGAGAGTATGTTCGAGCTGGCTCCCCTGGCCACACTGCCGCTCGGGGCGGTGCTGGGTGCCGCGGGCCTGGGTTTCTCTCTGTCCCTGCTGTTCTTCATGGACCAGAACATCTCCAGTGCCCTCGTCAACACCCCGAACAACAAGTCAGTGTGTGTGTGTGTGTGTGTGTGTGTGTGTGTGTGTGTGTGTGCGTGTGTGTGCACTCATGTGCACACCCCTCTCTATCCCCGCGAACCCCCTCTCTCTTTGTCCCTCTCTCTTCCTCTCTCTCGTTCCCTCCCCCTCTTTCTCCCACTCCCCCTCCCTCCATCTCTCCGCTCCCTTCCTCCCCCCTCTCCTTCCCACCCACCCCTCTCTCTACCCCTCCCTCTTTCCCCCATCTCTCTCTCTCTCTCCTGTATGTGTTTCTTTTCCTTTCGCAGGAAACCTGCGTTCCAGTTAACACACAAGCAATGAATTATTTGGAATGTGGGGAAGAGGGAGAGGGGTGGGTTTGGAGAAAGGATCTTATTGCTGTCATTCATCTTACCTTTGTGTGTGTGTGTGTGTGTGTGTGTGTGTGTGTGTGTGTGTGTGTGTGCAATTGTCGATACCCCTTCGCCACCCCCACCCCCATCAAAAAAAAAGAAAAAAAAGAAAAAAAGAAAAAAAAAGTCAGTCAAGACAACGGCACCACGTAAATTATATAAAGTGCACGAGACTTCGTTCGTTGACATTTGGATAATCTAGAAATTATAGACTATCCATTTTGATAAGGCCAGACAAGGTGTACTTGTATAACCCATACTTTCTCTCACAGATAACCAATACTTTCACTCAGAAAAAAAAACAAAACAGACCCTCTCTCTCTCTCTCTCTCTCTCTCTCTCTCTCTCTCTCATTCGTACTCAAGACTTGCATATACAGCCATAGATACAGACAGATAGACGCACACACACACACACACACACACACACACACACACACACACGCTTATACACACACACACTCACACTTACACACAAACACACATACACACACACAAGCCACACGTGCTTTAGCAGTTCCTAGTTTTGTTGTTGTTCTAATTGTATGTATGACGATACAAGTGCATTTTCGTACAAATAGAATGTATGCATACAAGGCCGCGCGCACTCGCGCGCGCACACACACACACACACACACACACACACACACACACACACACACACACACACACACACACACACACACACACACACACACACACACACACACACACACACCTCACCCCACCAAGTACAATCCCCCTCAGACACTGTAAACAGGAAATGACCCAAATATGCTTGATTACATTCGGAGAAACTCATCTCATTAGCAGAACCAACAACATGCGCAGTTTCCAGGAAGTGCTGACGAACTCGTTAATTAACACAGCACAAAACAAAACCTGCACTGACGCACGTGGACCTTGATTAAAACGTGGCTTTTTCGAGGAACCGAGGTGGAAACAGAAATGAAAGCTGTTGCTGTATTTGCGGAGTGTAGCCAACCCCGGTTATAAGAAAGTCGAGTGAACTTTTTTGATGTTCTTGTTTATTATATAACAGGTCTAATCTGTCTAAAGACATCGGATATGTCTTTTCGATGTATATTTCTGCAGTACGATATTTTCTAAGAGACGAAATATGAGAAAATGAACGTGACAGGAGACCCCACCCTCTATCCCCTCACACACACACACACACACACACACACGTGACACACACACACACAACACACACACACACACACACACACACGTGACACACACACACACACACACACACACACAAACACACACACACACACACACGTGACACACACACACACACACACACACACACACACACACGTGACACACACACACACACGCACACACACGTGACATACACACACAGACACACACGTCACACACACACACACACACACACACACATGATAATCATAAAAGAAAGAAAGAAAGAAAGAAAGAAATAGAGAAATGAAACGAGAAAGAAAGCAGTAAAAAAAAGAAAGTAAGATAGGAACAAGGAGTGAAAGACTTGTCGAAGACTCGAAGAACATCACGGACGACAACTACATCACAACGACAATCGACAAGATAACCTTAACAAAGCAAACAGCCAACCAAACAACCAACTAAACGACGACAACGACGATGACAACAACGGCGATGACACTAATAACAGGAAACTGTTTTCATTCTCACACGCGGCCCGAACCCCCCCCCCCCCCCCCCCCCCCCCCCCCCCCCCCCCCCACAGCCTAATCCCCCTACCTCCCGTGCATGTGGGCCACTTGATTGATCAGTTGTGAAGGGGTTATCCCTGACTTCGGTTGGGGAAGGTTAACCCTTTCACTGCCAAACTCGCATTTATACAGCAGCTAGGTAGAGGGCCCATGTCACTGAAAGGTGACCAGATCCATGGATCTGTTATCCATGAACCTACTGCTCTTCATGTTCGGTGGTAGGATAGGCCATATTTTCTACACATCGCAAGGGGAATTCCCAGCTATTCTTAAAACACCATATTTTCTGTGTTAAAAGCACAAGGGAATTTTGCGCTCTAATTGACTGACGGTGAAAGGGTGAAAACGGCGGAAGGAGCAGACTGAGCCCCCGTCTTCCTATGCCGAGCCCTAGACACAGTGGGTATGATGAGTTCACTGCCCCGACGGCCGTGAAAAGGCCATGAATGAATGAATGAATGAATGAATGAATGATGAATGACATGGGTGCGTATACAGCTCCTATTCCCGGTCCGAGACCAAGCTCTACGCGTTTTACAAACAAACACGGGGTCATTTTGCATAACAGGCTGCATACCTGGGTACGACTGAGCGCTCATTCGATCAGATCTCAGGCACGCACACATACACACACAGACAGACGTAACATTTTGCGTGTATGATCATTTTTTGTTTTGTTTATTCACCCTCGCCATTTAGGCAGCCACACTCCGTTTTCGGAGTACATGCTGTATGTTCTGGTTTCCATAACCCGACGAATGCTTACAGGATCTTTAAAACGGGCGTATTTGATCTTCCGCGAGCTTTTTCACACGAAATGGGTTCAGGCACAAAGCAAGTCTGCACATAATGTTGACCTGGGAGATCGGAAAAATCTTCACCCTTTACCCACCAGGCGCCGTTACCGAGATTCGAACCCAGGGAACCCTCAGATTGAAAGTCCAACACTTTAACCACTCGGCTACTGCACCAGTCTGTGTGCTAGTCAATCGTGTCCGACAATGACCATCAGAAAACCAGAAGAGGCAACTGCTGTCCCGACTGTCTGGGCTAGAATTTGATGAGAGTGGAGAGTGTCTTGCCCAAGTTACATCCCCACTCTCTCGTTCAAAAGGGTTTTAGGACAGTCGATGTTGGGATGGTTCCCAAAGGCCAGGTCGCCCCCAAGGCTGCAGCACTAAGACCAGTACAATTTTGCCCCCTAGTTCGACAGTGGAGTGATGGCGTAGAGGAAACGCGTCCGCCTAGGAAGCGAGAGAATCTGAGCGCGCTGGTTCGAATCACGGCTCAGCCGCCGATATTTTCTCCCCCTCGACTAGACCTTGAATGATGGTCTAGACGCTAGTCATTCGGATGAGACGATAAACCGAGGTCCCGTGTGCAGCACGCACTTAGCGCACGTAAAAGAACCCACGGCAACAAAAGCGGGGTTGTGCCTGGCATAGTTCTGTAGAAATATCCACTTCGATAGGAAAATATAAAAAAAAAATACACGCAGGAAAAAATACAAAATAATGGGTGGCGCTGTAGTGTAGCGATGCGCTCTCCCTGGGGAGAGAGAAATCTGTTGTGATAAAAAGAAAAACAAATACAAAAATTGTCCTTCACAACAGACTGAGCTGTAACTGATTTTGACAAGTAACAAGTTTAGAGCACGGTTATCAGCTTTGCTTGTTGTGCTTAGACTTACCTGTTATACAGCTGCTGTGTCTGTGAAGGAATAAAGTTTGTTCACAAAACAAATGATTTCCCATTGCAGTGGAGAAACCAGTGATGACAACAGCTCTCACTTTGCTGTTGGCCCAACTGTAAGCTCAAATCTCACTTTGCTGTTGGCCCAACTGTAAGCTCAAATCTCACTTTGCTGTTGGCCCAACTGTAAGCTCAAATCTCACTTTGCTGTTGGCCCAACTGAAAGCTCAAATCTCACTTTGCTGTTGGCCCAACTGTAAGCTCAAATCTCACTTTGCTGTTGGCCCAACTGAAAGCTCAAATCTCACTTTGCTGTTGGCCCAACTGAAAGCTCAAATCTCACTTTGCTGTTGGCCCAACTGTAAGCTCAAATCTCACTTTGCTGTTGGCCCAACTGTAAGCTCAAATCTCACTGTGCTGTTGGCCCAACTGTAAGTTCAAATCTCACTTTGCTGTTGGCCCAACTGTAAGTTCAAATCTCACTTTGCTGTTGGCCCAACCGTAAGCTCAAATCAATCAGCGATGATATAAGCTGAGTGTTGGGCCTGTTGTGCCCGTCGATGTGACATTCATTCAGCCTTTCAACCTTCCATTCCCCCCCTGACCCCCCCCCTCCCCACTCACACACTGCTGCAGGCTGAAGAAGGGGGCGGCCTACCACTGGGACCTGTTCGTCGTGGCTCTCATCAACGGGTTCCTGTCGCTGTTCGCCTTCCCCTGGGTGCACGCTGCCCTGCCCCACTCCCCGCTGCACGTGCGGGCCCTGGCAGACACCCAGGAGATCATTGACCAGGGGCACGTGCACCACATGTGAGTGGTACCCAAGTCCCCGTCTTTTGGGGTTTGGGGGTTTTGAGAGGGGGGCGGGGGGAGGGGTGTGTGTGGGGGTGGTGGGGGTGGGTGGGAGAGGAGAATGGAGTGAGGAAGCGGGGTGGGGGTTGGGGGGTGGGGGAGATGAACGGCGGAGGGGGTCGTGGATAAGGGGCATAGAGAGGGAGAGTGGAGAAGGGAGAAGAGGGAGTGGTGTGTGTGTGGGGGTGGGGGGGGATTGAGGGGGGGGGTGAATGGGGGAGGGGTAACCGTGGGTGGTGGAGGGAAGGGAAAGGGGGAGGTGTGTGGGGGTGATTGGTATTTTTTAAATTTAATTTAATTTAATTTTATTTTATTTATCATGTAACAATACAGCACAGTTATAGATGAACAGGACAACAAGAAGATCTTACATAAAGTCCTGTCCGGTCACGTCTTCACTCACCCTCCCTCCCACACCCCACTCCCACGCCCCCTCCTCCGAACACGTTCACCCCCTCCATATATATATATATATATATATATATATATATATATATATATATATATATATGTGTGTGTGTGTGTGTGTGTGTGTGTGTGTGTGAGAGAGAGAGAGAGACAGACAGACAGACAGACAGACAGACACACTGACAGAGACTGAGACAGAAAGAGCCTAAGTGTGTACCCATATCACATTTCAAACATCCATTCCTTTTTTTTCTTTTCTTTTTTCTCTTTTCTTTTTCACTACAACACGACGATTGTGTTATGTGGTGGTGCACGCTGCGCTATATCGCCGTACCAATGTGTGTGTGTGTGTGTGTGTGTGTGTGTGTGTGTGTGTGTGTGTGTGTGCATGTGCGTGTGTGTGTTGCTGCACACAAGCGTGGTGCACGTGCGGGAGACGCGCGTGACGGGCGTGGTGTCGCACGTGATGATCGGCCTGTCCATGTTCCTGCTGCCCCAGCCCCTGTCCTACATCCCGCGCGCCGTGCTCAACGGGCTCTTCCTCTACGTGGCCATCACCGCCCTCTACGGCAACCAGTTCTTTGAGCGCGTCCTGCTGCTCATCACTGAGCAGGTGAGAACATTAACAGAATAGAATGCAATAGAACAGAATAGAACACAATAGTAGAACAGAACATAGTAGAATAGAATGCAATATGGAACAGAATAGAATACAACAGAACAGAATAGAATACAATAGAAACAGAACATAGTAGAATAGAATACAACAGGACAGAATAGAATAAACAGAACATGATAGAATAGAATTCAATAGAACAAAATAGAATACAATAGAACAGAACAGAGTAGAATAGAACAGAATAGAAACAATAGAACATAATGCAATAGAACACAATAGAACAGAATACAATAGAGTGCAATCGAACAGAATAGAATACAATACTGCAGAACAGAACAGGAACGGGAGTGAGGGGGCAGGGAGAGTGTGGGGAAAGAGGGGATGGAGGAAGATGGGGGGCGGGGGAGGGGGGGGTAGCCGCGTGGGAATGGGAAGGAGGGGAGGGGAGGGAAAGGGGGGGTGCGTGCGTGCGGGGGGGGGGGGGGTGATTAGTAACTAAGACCAAAGACCCAAAAGGAATAATCTTGGTCAGCCTGTATCCCTTCAGTCTGTCTCTCTCATGCTCGTGTTATCTGAACTGGTTGAGCTTCTGTGTGTGTGTGTGTGTGTGTGTGTGTGTGTGCGTGCAAACTTCCGTGTGTGTGTGTGTGTGTGTGTGTGTGAGCTTCCATGTGCGTACGTGCTTCCGTGTGTGTGTGCGTGCGTGCATGCGTGCTTCTGTGTGTGCGTGCATGCTTCCGTGTGTGTGTGTGTGTGTGTGTGTGTGTGTGACTGTGACTGCAGGCGGCCTACCCCCCGAACCACTACATCCGCAGGGTGCCCCAGCGCAAGATCCACACCTTCACCTTCATCCAGCTGGGCCAGCTCCTGCTGCTGTGTGTCTTCGGCTTCAGCCCCATCCCCTACATGAAGATGATCTTCCCGCTGCTGCTCATGTTCCTCATGCCCATCAGGTCCCTCCCCCTGCCTGTTACTCGCTCTGTGTCTCTGTCTGTCTCTATTTTTTTTTTTTTTTTTGGCTGCCCCAACATCTGCACTGTTTCAGTGGCATTACTCCCACGCCGCTCATTTAGATTCCCCCATACACGGCCACACCCGGGATCGTCCATCGCAGTTCCAGCGTCGGCAGTCCACAGGGAACCATCGATGTTAGGTCGCCAGGAGGCCACACACCAGATGAGACCCTGCACTGCTGCTGAGTCACTTCGGTGGTGTTCAGTGGTGCCTGTTCTGTTTTAACGTACTTAGGACACCACCTACTAAGCCCCCTACTAACGACAATAATGGCTTAGTCGCGGAGCAGGACTGAGTGAGCGTCCCTCCCAGAGTGGAGACCGCCACCACGCCCCTCAAACAACAGCCCCCCATGAATCTGCCGACACTGACGACATTGACAGTTGTCTGTCTCTGTCTTGTCTGTCTCTTTGTCTATCTGTCTCACTTTCTCCTTCCCACCCCCCACCCCCGCGCTCTGTCTCTCTGTTTCTCTTTGCCTATGTCTCTATCTCTTTATCTGTCTTTCTCCCTTTTTCTCTGTTTTTTTTTCTGACTGTCTCTGTCTCTGTTTCTCCCTTTCTCCCTGTCTGTCTCTTTCTATCTTTTTTCTCTGTCTGTCTCTGTCTCTTTCTGTCTCTTTCACACACACACACACACACACACACACACACACACACACACACACACACACACAGCATGTGCACACACACATAACACGCAAAACAAAAATCATCCCCATCCCTGCTTAAATCAACCCACAAATCAACGTCTAGAGTATCGATTCATTTTTGTATATCCAGCAATTAAACAAAAAACCACTGACCACACACGTCAACAATGTGTGTAGCCCACCAACTCTTTTGAACAATACTTGCAGGTGTCTGAATAATGGATCTCCCATGCTGGTTGACGCTGGGGTGTGTTATAATGAGTACAGCCTTGAGTGGAGTGATGGCCTAGAGGTAACGCGTCCGCCTAGGAAGCGAGAGAATCTGAGCGCGCTGGTTCGAATCACGGCTCAGCCGCCGATATTTTCTCCCCCTCCACTAGACATTGAGTGGTGGTCTGGACGCTAGTCATTCTGATGAGACGATAAACCGAGGTTTTTTTTCTGTACCTGGCAAAATTCTGTAGAAAAATCCACTTCGATAGGGAAAACAAATAAAACTGCATGCAGGAAAAAATACAAAAAAAGGGTGGCGCTGTAGTGTAGCGACGCGCTCTCCCTGGGGAGAGCAGCCCGAATTTCACACAGAGAAATCTGTTGTGATAAAAAGAAATACAAATACAAATATAGTCCTAAAAGCTAAACTGACCCACCCACCCCCAACCTCCATTGTGGCTCCTTCAAAACCCTAGTCACCATTCATCACCATCCATCCTAGAAAAAAGAAGAACAAGAAAAAACAAAATGTCCCACAAACTCTGGAGCACAAACAAACAACAAGAGTATCTATCTATCTATCTATCTACGCCTGTGGTCCCGTCTTGGACATGGGCCGTCAATGAGAGCTCTCCAGGCACACCAGCCCCCCCCCCCCCACACACCCCCCACACCCTACAGGTCGTGGGCCAGTCGCTCCAGCTGTCGCCCCGGTACAGCCGGCCCATCCATCCTGATGCTGCTAACAACAGCAACAATGACAACAGAACCCCTCTGTGTTGCAGGCACAAACTGGTGCCCAAGATCATTGACCAGAAGTTCCTCCGGGCTCTGGATGGTCATTGAGCAAGCAAGCAACCAAGCAACCAACCGGCAAGCAACCGACCAGCTCACCAGCCAACCCGATGTCCCTTCAACGAACCAGGCAACCATCCACCCACGAACTCTCTTCCAGGAGGAAGGAAGGTTCACTCAAGCATGGTCACAAAGAACGCGTGGTATCAAAATGATTGCAAAAAACAAAACAAAACAAAGAATAAAGGAAAGAAGGAAAAAAAAAGAAAAAAAAAGAAAAAAAGAAAGAAGGGAGGAAATATAGATAGACGGGAATGACAAGAAATCCAAATTTGTATAGTTGCAAGGAAGTAACGAAAGATTAATGAAAAAAAAGAAAGAAGGAAAGAAAGAAGGAAGGAAGGAAGGAAATATGGATGAACAGAAGAACGAAGAATAAAACTATGAAGGAAGCAAGAAAGACAAAAAAGAAGGAATGAAAGATGGGAAGAAATATGGGTAGATTGAAAAAAAAGAAAAAAAAAAAAAGAAAGAAGGAAATATGGTTGGACGGGAGAACGAAGAATCAAAGTATGATTGCAAAAAAACCAATGAAGGAAGCAAGGAAGAAAGAAAGATGGGAAGAAATATGGGAAGACGGAAGGACGGAAAATCAAAACATGATTACAAACAACAGAGAGGAAAGAGAAACAAAGAAAAAGAGAGAAAGGAAGAAATAAAGAAGGGAGGAAATGTGATGGACGGACAGAAATAATGAAGAAAAGAAAGGAGGATTTAAGAAAGTAAGAATGAAAAACGGATAGAAGGAAGAGGGGGTGTGGGGGTGGAAGAAGCAAGGAAGAATGGGTAAATGAAGAAATTAAAAGAGCTCCAGAAAGAAACAAAATGGATGAACACACAAAGGAATAATGGGGAAAAAAAGGAGAAATTAATGAAGAAAAAAGAAGTAAAAAGAAAGGAATATGCGTGCTAGAGTGCCCCCCTCTCTCTCTCCCTCTGTGTGTGTGTGTGTGTGTGTGTGTGTGTGTGTGTGTGTGTGTGTGTGTGAGAGAGAGAGAGAGAGAGAGAGAGAGAGAGAGAGAGAGAGACAACCAGACTGACAGAAACAGACACAGAACTCAGAACTCAAAACGTTTTTATTCAAGGATTAAGATTTTAGGCATAGCCTATTCTTCCAATCTGTCCTCGGACACACACAACACACACACACACACACACACACACACACAGAGAAAGAGAGAGAGAAAGGACATGCGAAGTTGCTCCCTTATTTACACACGTCCTGTACTCCCAAACGACCCAAGCTGAATGTCCATCTGATGGAACTGAGACATGCCGGTAGTACAAAACGTTTCACCAGTCTTTCTTGAATGAATGAAATATTCTGTCTTGGTCAAACGTGTGTGCGGCCTCTTTCTCTCGTTCGGACCTCGGAACAAA
>NC_134878.1:54931069-54948569 GCF_041734735.1 Babylonia areolata | reverse complement strand
CAGAAGTAAATACATGAAGCGGAGAGCGCCGTGGCACAGTGGTTTATGCGTTGGACGTCTGATCCAGTGTTAACCAGTGGTCAGGGTTCGAAGCCCTGTTTCGGCATAGTGTCGTGTCCTTGGGAAGACGGGCGCAACAGCAGAGTGGTTAAAGCGTTGGACTTTCAATCTGAGGGTCCCGGGTTCGAATCTCGGTGACGGCGCCTGGTGGGTAAAAGAGTGGAGATTTCCCGATCTCCCTGGTCAACATAATTATGTCCAGACCTGCTAGTGCCTGAACCCGCCCCTTCGTGTACATACGCAAGCAGAAGATCAAATACGCACATCAAAGATCCTGTAATCCATGTCAGCGTTCGGTGGATTATGGAAACAAGAACATTCCCGACATGAACACCCGGAGTATGGCTGCCTACATGGCGGGGGTGGAAACGGTCATACACGTAAAAGCCCACTCGTGTACATACGAGTGAACGTGGGACTTGCAGCCCACGAACGCAGAAGAGGAACTGAGAAGAAGTCCTTGAGAAAGGCTCTGTACTCCGACTGATTTTTCCTGCTGGCCCCATCTTGGTGTAACTGGGTACCTGACTACAGCATTTGTATTTGTATTTTCTTTTTATCACAACAGATTTCTCTGTGTGAAATTCGGGCTGCTCTCCCCAGGGAGAGCGCGTCGCTATACTACAGCGCCACCCTTTTTTTTTTTTTTTCCCCTGCGTGCAGTTTTATTTGTTTTTCCTATTGACGTGGATTTTTCTACAGAATTTTGCCAGGAACAACCCTTTTGTTGCCGTGTTTTCTTTTACGTGCGCTAAGTGCGTGCTGCACACGGGACCTCGGTTTATCGTCTCATCCGAATGACTAGCGTCCAGACCACCACTCAAGGTCTAGTGGAGGGGGAGAAAATATCGGCGGCTGAGCCGTGATTGGAACCAGCGCACTCAGATTCTCTCGCTTCCTAGGCGGACGCGTTACCTCTAGGCCATCACTCCACTAAGTCACAGTCGAGGAGGGTTATCAATTACACGGCGGAAGGACAAGACTGGGTCCCGCCTGCCTGCCTGCCTGTACTGACCGAGCTCTAGACACAGTGGGAATGAGTTCACTGCCCATATAACCCTTAAAGGCTATGGGACCTAGTTTTCTTTTCTTTTCTTTTTCTTAAATATGAATCCTAGTTTGATGTGCGAGTTACCCACACATCCCTCAAAGAGTCCTCGAATACTGTCCCTTTATTATTATTTTCCAGATACAAAATGTGCGAAAATCGAGTTTTTTTTCTTCTTCTTCTCCTTCTTCTTTCCCATGAACTCGTTCTCGTTCATATCATAGATGTGTACTGCATTGTTTGAACATGTATCTCGTGTTTTCATATAGAAAACCTCTTGTTATAATGTATGTATGTATGCATGTATGTATGTATGTATGACAATCGCTGGGAAATAAAGACATGTCGCTGTTTATTCCCGTGGTTTTTTATGCCGAGGTGTGAAGTCTTTCGGGGAAACATTTTGACAGTTGTGTCTCACAACCAATATATCGCAGCGTTGCTTACTGCAAGCTTCCAATCTAGCATGAAATATTTTGGAAATAAAAAGCAGTCAAAAACCAACCCAACAAAAAGACAATAAAAACAAACAAACAAAACAAGCAATTACTAAAAACAATTCTTAATAATAAAAAATACACGAAGTCAACAAATCTCTTTCAAACAAATCTCACTCTCTCTCTCTCTGTCTTTGTTTCTCTCTCTCTCTGTCTTTGTTTCTCTCCCCCTCTCTGTCTGTCTTTCTCTGTCTGTCTGTCTGTCTCTTTCTTTCTCTCCCTCTGTCTTTGTTTCTCTCCCCCTTTCTGTCTTTATCTCTGTCTGTCTGTCTCTTTCTTTCTCTCCCTCTGTCTTTGTTTCTCTCCCCCTCTCTGTCTTTCTCTCTGTCTGTCTGTCTCTTTCTTTCTCTTCCTGACAGTGACATCAAGACACAATGGCTATTATCAGAAACATCACAGCGCGAGGGGAGTGAACCACGCGTGCACGGACGCTCACTTTGAATACAGAATTTGCTTCCCTTGATCTTCCAACGCACATTCCTCTCGACAGTTCGGGTCTCCCTCTCTCTCCCTCACCCCATCAATTTATCCTCCCTTGACTTACTTTGATGAAAGCAATACGAAAAAAAACAACAACAAAAAAAACAAGAGAGGCAAGGCCTTCAAGACTCACTTGTGATACACTTTAAAAAAAAATCCAAGCTTTTTATGTACTGAGTATAATTTCAAAATGTAATGTTTAAGATGAGAAAGATCAGTTTAAAGCAAATTAAGTCCCCTAGCATTAATATACAGAGTAATTTCTCTTCTTTACTATCTGCACCAAAATGACTGCTCTTGTTGTTGGGTCAGAATATCAGATTAAACTGTCAAGTTTAGAGAATACAAAAAATAAAAAATAAATAAAATAAATATAACAGTAAATGCAGTTTGCATATAATTAGGCTTCATTTTTTTTTTTTTTTTTTGTGCCCATCCCAGAGGTGCAAGATTGTTTTAAACAAGATGACTGGAAAGAACTGAATTTTTCCTATTTTAATGCCTAATTTGGTGTCAACTGACAAAGTATTTGCAGAGAAAATGGCAATGTTAAAGTTTACCACGGACACACAGACACACACACAGACAACCGAATACCGGGTTAAAACATAGACTCACTTTGTTTACACAAGTGAGTCAATAAAATAAAGTAAAATGTCGTGTCGTATCGCGTCGTGCCTTATCGTCTCTCTCTCTGTCTCTCTGTGTCTGTCTCTGTCTCTTTGTCTCTCTGTCTGTCTGTCTCTATCTCTCTGTCTCTGTCTCTCTCACTCTTTCTCTCTCTCTCTCTATCTGTCTCTCTGTCTGTCACTCTCTCTATGTCTCCGTCTGTCTGTCTGTCTCTTCGCCCTCTCTCTTCTCTCTCCTCCCTCTTTCTCTCTTCTCTCTCCTCTCCCTCTCTCTCTTCTCTCGGCTCTCCCTCTCCCTCTCTCTCCTCTTTGTCTCTCTCTCTCTCTTAGTTTTTTTTTTGGGGGGGGGTGGGTGGGTGGGGGGTGGGGGGGGGGTTGTTTGTTTTGTTGTTGTTGCTTTGTATTCAGTAAACAACAAACTGATCGGCCATAACTATAGTATCGTGTTGCTATTATGTATGTTATTGGATGGTATTATTTCATTTCTCACAACAGGTTTCTCTGTGTGAAATTCAGACTGCCCTGCCCAAGGACAGTTCGTCGCCACACAGAAGCGCCACCCACATACATACTTACATATATCTATGTTATCTATCTATCTCTATGTATGTATGCATGCATGTATGTATGTATGTATGTATGTATGTATGTACGTATGTATGTCTCTCTCCGCCACCCACATACATACTTACATATATCTATGTTATCTATCTATCTCTATGTATGTATGTATGTATGTATGTATGTATGTATGTATGTATGTCTCTCTCCGCCACCCACATACATACTTACATATATCTATGTTGTCTATCTCTATGTATGTATGTATGTATGTATGTATGTATGTATCTCTCTCTCTCAATATGTATGTTGTTTTTTTTTTTTAATTTAATTTTTTTAGACACACACACAGCCTAGTCACTGTTGCAGCTTGATTTCTTATTCACAAAACTTTATTAATATGAGATACTGACACACGGATTAATAGCAGTCGTTTCATCATTTTTCGTTCAATCAGAAAGAAATTTTGCTTTGCATGGAAGTCACATTGACGAGTAAATCTCTCAAGAGCATCGACTCAGAAATTCTAGGAAATAACGGGCCGGGATACCAACCCGGCCTGCACATATGTGTGTGTGTGTGTGTGTGTGTGTGTGTGTGTGTGTTCACAACTAGCCTGTGATTGCACACGTTAATTTCCATGTGGATCAATAAAGTGTTTTTGAATTGAAACAATTTTTTTTTTTTAAAAAGGGTCTCATCTAAAACATTACGTTTCAAAATATGACTACAGGCTTGGAAAGGCTTTTATGTCATGTACTCAGTCTGAAGGTCTTAAACTATCTGATAAAGTGATTTTTTTTGGAAGGTACTATTACACAGACTTTCTTCTTCTTTTTTTAAAATAAATATTCATAAGTAAGTACGTGTGATCGTTTCAGATAAAATATCATTGAAAGGAGGTAACGGAGGCTGCTAATTCTTTTTATATATTCAGGATATGGTTTATGCATCGGCCTCATCAACTGCTGCAAAAAACCCCCCAAAAAACAAAAAAGTGTTTATGGGTGACCATCAGAATCAACAGATGTGTGTGTGTGTGTATGTGTGTGTGTGTGTGTGTGTGTGTGTGTGTGAACACCACCGAAGTGACTCAGCAGCAGTGCATGGTCTTCTCTGGTGTGTGGCCTCCTGACGACCTAACATGGATGGTTCCTGTAGACTATCATCACTGGGACCTGCGATAGACGAATCCGGGTTTGGCTGTGTGTGGGTCTCTCTCTCTCTCTCTCTCTCACACACACTACTACTACTACTACTACTACTACACACACACACACACACACACACAAACAAAATACATTCACTTTGTGGAGGTGTTATCTGTTGAATATGTTCTTCATGATTCGGCATTAGAACAAAAATTAATGTGCGTGGTTGCATTCTAGCGGTGTAAATGACTTTCAAACTTTTCCTGTGTCAGTCGGGCCTGTTTTATAACTTTGTACAACGATATAGAGCTGTACATTTTTTGCAGCGCTAAACGAGGGTCCCTTCTGTTCACGGCTCACGCTCGGCCGCAGCGGGAGGGAAGGGAAGGGAACGGGTGAGATGCGTAAACAAGCTTGTCAAGCTTGACAAGGCCGAGCTAACTACCCTAGAATTAACTAACTGTGTTACTGACTGTGCTGTCATTAATATTTTTGTTTGCACTGGAAATGCTGATTTCGCAAGCTTTGTCACTGGCAAAACTGAAACCTGTGTGACAAACACTTCCATCTGTGTCAGTGACATTGCTGTTGACAACTTTGTCATTTACAGTGACAGCAGTGAGACTGCTGTTGCAGACATTCACATGTGCTGCAGTCATGGTGTTGGCACAAGCCTTATCTACAACATTGTCAGTGTTGTCAAAAAGCTCAACTGTGTCGCTTGTACTACCATCAGCCACACACACCTGTCTAGAACTGACTGGAATGTTCTGATTTGTAGATGTCAGTTTCTGGGATTTTTTTTAAACACGTATGAATGGTTTGGACCTCTCCAAAAAGGCATGACATACAGAACAATCAGCTTCTCCAATTGTGGGGTCAAACTGTGTCCATACACTGTGTGTGCTTTCAATCTGCTCTTTTACTGTGTGTAGAACACCTTGTGATGGAACTGCAGTTTTTTGTATATTCTTCAAACGCCAATAACATTTGCTACACAATGTATCAGAGTACAATTTCCCCATTTGTTTCCTCAGAAATGACAAGTCCGTACAACTGTTGCAATTCTGACGCATATGTTTTGCCGGGCTGTTTACTTTTAGTTTGTCTTGTTCTGCTGACACATATTCTGCACAAGGAGTTCAGTCTGAGCATGTGGCTACTTTCTGTGTGTTGAAGTGATGCCATGCTGCACACACACACACACACACACACACGAGAGAGAGAGAGAGGGAGAGAGAGAGATCGAGTGAGAGGGAGAGAGGAGGAGAGAGGAAGAGGGAGAGTGGTTACACAGAACTAACTAACGCACGTTAACTACGGTTAGTACAAAATAAACTATTTGTGAGAGAATTGGAACTTGAATAATTGCTTCATGAGTTAAGCAATGTGGAAATAGGTCACACATGAACAAACCGCGTTCTGCGGACGGCAATGTATGCTTGCGTGCTGAATCGCCCTTCCTGTGGCTGGCACCACCGATGATCCACACCACGCGCAGGGCGCCACGCAAGCTGAACCTTGACCGACAGGGGCAATAGCCGAGTGGTTAAAGCGTTGAACTGTCAATCTGAGGGTCCCGGGTTCGAATCACGGTGACGGCGCCTGGTGGGTAAAGGGTGGAGATTTTTACGATCTCCCAGGTCAACGTATGTGCAGACCTGCTAGTGCCTGAACCCCCTCCGTGTGTATATGCAAGCCGGCAGAAGATCAAATACGCACGTTAAAGATCCTGTAATCCATGTCAGCGTTCGGTAGGTTATGGAAACAAGACTGAACATTCCCAGCATGCACAACCCCGAAAGCGGAGTATGGCTGCCTTTATGGCGGGGTAAAAACGGTCATACACGTAAAAGCCCACTCGTGTGCGTGAAAGTGGGAGTTGCAGGCCCACGAACGCAGAAGAAGAAGAAGAAGAAGAAGAAGAAGAACCTTGACCTCTACGAAATGGCGCGCGCTTTGATTTTCGCTAAAATTAACAGAATTTATTATACCTTTTTATGTGCAGGATAATATTATTACTGGAAAATCAAATTTTGACTACAAAGAGATGAGACACCGAATATAAATCTGCAGAACTTAGCACATTAAACGTGGTGCACTTGAGTCACAAATCACTTGCAAACATAGTCACCACGTGAGGATTTTATCACTTTTCACACATGCCGTAGAGCGTCACTTTCAACACAGACTTCGGGTGTTGAGTCCTGGATTCCAACACAGTGTTGAAACTTGAAATGTTTGATCACCAACTCACAAAGTTTACACATCCAGGTACTGAATGCATCAAGGTATAATCACCACAGAAGCTCGTTTTCCGCAAAAACGGGGAATATAATCAGATGTCAGTGGAAAAAATACAACGAATGTCCTGCTGTAAGCATGGAAACGCTGCACTCTGCCACTGACCAGATGTCTGGAACCAAACCGCACTGCATGCACGCGGCAACCAGTGCAAAGGTACTGGCTAATTTTAGTACTCTGCTGCCTCAGCAACTAAGTTCTGTGAAAACTAAAATGGCTCGGTTTCTGTAGGCAGCGAACAGCCGTCAGAAACGCTGTTAACTCACTCAGTACGGCCAGTCCTCTCTTCTCCTCTACACAGACCCCTCGGATGTCCAGTGGGTGTCCGAATGACCCAACCTTTAGCTTCCGTCGTCAGAATTGTGGTATTCTTTGTCAACATTCACCTCTTCAGTATAAGAGCCTTCCGCTTGAAATATTTTGATGATGGTAATTGGGGTGAAGCGCTGTTAACGTCGTCTCTTTCGCCGTTCGTATGGAGAGAGTTTTAATAGAAGATCTCGACATGACTTGCCGGAGGTGAGGTTGGTTACATGTTCATGAAAGTAAAGGATTCAATAACCTCACAGTCCAATAAACGATACGTACTTCAATCCGCCCCTCTTCTCGTGCTAAACGATTCAAAAGCATCGAGCTGTAGGCGTTTCGAGGTGACAGATGCAGACGTTTTACCAGGAATAACACAGTGTCCTTTTACACCCCGTCTCCACAGCTGCCGTTCCCGCCCCAACAGGTCTAATGTTCAGTGCACCACGATCCGGCACGGGGTGTATCGGCTGTTGTTAATGAATGGCTCCTGGTGTTAATGAATGGCTGACGTTCACGCAACGGATTACACACATAAACACAGACACACACATACACACACACACACACACACACACACATGAATACACACATAAGCACACACACACACACACACACACACATAAACACACACACATGAATACACACACGCGACGGGAGCGCGCGTATACACACACACACTGACGCGCGCACGCGCGCGCGTTCACACATACACGCACACACCCTATCTCTCTCTCTCTCACTCACCATCACACACACACACACACACACACACACACACACACACACACACCACCACCACCACCACCACCACCACACACACTTCAAGTGGAAAGACATTAAACTGAAGACAACAACAACACACACACACACACATACACACAAACCACCACCACCACCACCACCACCACCACCACCACACACATACAGTCTCTCTCACCACCACAACCCCACATCCACACCTGACTTCGATAGTACCCATCTCCAGGTAAACACATACACTACATCCACACTTTACTAGGAACTTCAGGACGGAAAACAGCTGGAGTGAGCGTGTCAACTCCTTCACACACAGTTTAAATATTCTTCAAGTGCACGCCAACACAAACAATCTCCGAAAACTCCTGCCAGTCTACTGACCCAGCACATCATCCAGACAACACCAAAACATCCAGTTCAGTCAAGGAGAACATGGCGACCATCACTGATCACGAGAAGGCGGGGGAAATGGACTGGACATGTCCCCCGAAGAGATCAAGGTCACACCACCCCCCCGCACAGCAGCCATTCACCGGACACCAGAAGGTAGACTCAAGAGAGGAAGGCCGAAGCCAACACCTGGCGCTGACCAGTACAGTCGAAGGAGAACCGGTGTGAGACAATGAAGCACATCGTGAGGTACCATTCAGGGACTGGCCCCAAGCAAAGGAGAGTGGTTGGTGGTTCTTCCACGCTGCCCTACATACAAGAGGGAATATAGGACAGTACGTAAGTAAGTATGTAAGTTGGGGTTAACTCTCTCCATACGAACGGCGAAAGAGACGACGTTAACTGTCACGCTCTATAAGAGACCGGACTAGAAACCCCCACCCAGCCCAGCACTAACACCCAGACAACACAAACACAGACTACAACAATTCAGGGTTCACATACATTTGTTTAATCACACACCTAGCTTGCCCACAAACAATAACCACAACCCCAGCTGCAACAACACTTAAATAACAATGGATAAATATAACACACACACACACACACACATACAAAAACCCACACACAAAAAAAACAGAGCTTTAAGATAAGGAAACAAGCACAACGTTAATGATGTAGTGACGACGACGACGAACAGTAAGTGACGACGACGAGGAACAGTGACGACGAAGACGAACAGTGACGACTAAGACGAACAGTGAGTGACGACGACGAAGACGAAGAACAGCGACGACGAAGACGAAGAACAGCGACGACGAAGACGAAGAGACGAACACCCAGACAGCTGAGCGCCAGGTCAGAGAACGCTGGCGACGGAAGCCAGCGGCAGGCGGCAGCAGCCAACGGAGGCCTGGACCAAGGAAGTCAAACGCAGGCAGAGGGGTTCCCGGGGAGACAGTGGAGGGTCAGTGGAAGAGTAGGGACGTCCGTGGATAAACACGAAAGTGGGAACACTGAAACCACTGTATATAATCTATTATCCACTGGTAGGATTCACTTTTGGACAACCCCAATTAAACAACCTAAATGTACCTAGCCAGAATTCGTAAAGAAAACAGATCTTACAAAATTTCAGTTTAACCCCTCCCTGATCAACACATGGGCTACAGAATAGATCAATTTTACTCAGCTGTGCTATTTCGGAAGTTTAAAAGGCTGACAACAACCACACCCAAGAGCAAGGATAACGGAAAAGGATAAGGGGGTAGTTTGGAATATTCTAGCTTATGTATCATATATAATACAGTGACACACATACACACACATTAATAGAACTAACAACTGAAGGGGTTCACAAGGAAAACTTAAATCTAGATTTTACGGTTGAACCCTTCAATACATGTAACAATTATTTTATCACATTCTTATAAAATTTATGTCTAAAAATGCATACGCATCCTACAAATGCACATAAAAGAGCAAAGTATTATATTTACTTAAATATTCACTCTCTCTCTCTCTCATTCACGGACATGAACACAAGACAAACAGACAGAACACAGGTTAGGACTGTCTTTACAGTCTCCTCTTACCTTCCAGAAGAGGTACCACTACCCCAAAGCTGGAAGTTCACACAGAGAACACAGAGACCACGACCACTCGGAGGAAAATGATCCCCACTACAAGCGTCCAGACGGGCAAACAGCCCTGAAGAGAGCCAAAGACTGGCACGGCTGCCTCCTCTGACAGTCGCGGGCGAAAAGCCCAGAATCTTGTCATTTGTTGACAAGGAAGAGGCTGATCTCAGTTCAGTGACAGCCTGAACTGAGACCGAGACAGACTGAGTATCTCGTGCAAACAGCACAACCCACACTGCTCTCTAGCTAGATGGGGTGGGTGAACGAGGGGGTTTAGCACTCATATCTGATTTTGTCATGAGATGTGACATTAACAGAGTTTCACGCCAGTTACCATCATCAAATTATTGCATGCGGAAGGCTCTTATACTGAAGAGGTGAATGTTGACAAAGAATACCACAATTCTGACGACGGAAGCTAAAGGTTGGGTCATTCAGACACCCACTGGACACCCGAGGGGTTTGTGTAGAGGAGAAGAGAGGACTGGCCGTACTGAGTGAGTTGAAGGTAAAAGGTAATACAGCATTTCACGGCAGTGAATATTCACATCCACTTGGGCTCGGCATAGGGAAGCGGGGCCCAGTCCTCTCCTTCAGCCGTTTTAACCTGAGTAAGGTACCTACCACGTACTTATCAACATGTGTCTATTTATACGTCCGTGGGTACCTACAAGTCACACCTGGGTGGAGAGAGGAAAATTCGGAGCCAAGTGCCTTTCCCTAGTACACACATAACACCATGAAGAAACGGGAGCCTCGAACCCTGGTCACTGGTGAACACACTGGATCATAAGACCAACGGCTGAACGTTTCTGTCACGGCCATGGGAGAAATCAGTTCGGTCCTTCTGCATGTGAGAAAGGAACAGAAACAGTGCCAGCGCAGGACGACACTGCAAGTCTGTGCAGTGTAGTGGAGCCACAAAGGTTTCGCCCTCAGCACAACCTTTCATCCCCACTGGCTGCTGTCGGCCGGACCCACTACCAGTAACACTTGAGCTGAAGACTTACAGTCTGACTTGTGGAGTGATGGCCTAGAGGTAACGCGTCCGCCTAGGAAGCGAGAGAATCTGAGCGCGCTGGTTCGAATCACGGCTCAGCCGCCGATATTTTCTCCCCCTCCACTAGATCTTGAGTGGTGGTCTGGACGCTAGTCATTCAGATGAGATGATAAACCGAGGTCCCGTGTGCAGCATGCACTTAGCGCACGTAAAAGAACCCACGACAACAAAAGGGTTGTTCCTGGCAAAATTCTGCAGAAAAATCCACTTCAATAGGAAAAACAAGTAAAACTGCACGCATGAAAAAAATACAAAAGAAAATGGGTGGCGCTGTTGTGTAGCGACGCGCTCTCCCTGGGGAGAGCAGCCCGAATTTCACACAGAGAAATCTGTTGTGATAAAATGAAAATGAAAATGAAAAATGAAATGAAAATGGCGTCCTCAATTAAGGTCAAGTTGTCCACGGCTTGGGTGTTGGTTTTTTTTGCTGGTGAAGGTTACGTTGTCCAAGGGGGGTGGGTCAGCCACATTCTCAATGGTTTCTCCGCTGCAGTGTGAAGTCCTTTACAGCTCCGTCTTTTGTGAAGGATTATGACTCTCAGATTAGGAGGCAAGATATGCACTGGCTCTTAGTGTTGAAGCCTTTGGGGCTAGTTAGCCTTTGTGAACCATCCAAATGCCGACTGTCAAAAAAAAAAAAAAAGCCTTGGCCGAGAGGAGAGTGGGGATGTAACTCGAGCAAGGCATGAATCAAATATAATGAATCAAATTCTACCCCAGATCGTCGGGACAGCAGTTGCCTCCTTTGCTGCCCTGATGGTCGAAGTCGGACACAACTGACAGTTCACACAAACTTCAAACTCTTGCGACAACGCAGCAGCTGGTCAGACAACATACATCACCAAGGACCGGACTGGATGGTGATCTGATGATGGTGATGATGGTGATCTGATGGTGGTGACGATGGTGATCTGATGATGATGATGAGGAGGAGGATGGTGATGGTGATAGTGATGATGGTGATGAAGATGGTGATGGTGATGATGATGGTAGTGATGATGATGATGGTAATGAGGATTGTGATGGTGATGATGATGATGATGATGGTGATGAGGATGATGATGGTGATGAGGATGATGATGGTGATGAGGATGGTGATGGTGATGATGATGATGGTGATGAGGATGATGATGATGATAGTGATGATGGCGATGAAGATGGTGGTGGTGATGAGGATGGTGATGGTGATGAGGATGATGGTGATGAGGATGAGGATGGTGATGATGATAGTGATGATGGTGATGAAGATGGTAGTGGTGATGATGACATGATGGTAGTGATTATGATGGTACTGATGATGCTGACGATAATGATGGTGGTGATGATG
Source organism: Babylonia areolata (assembly GCF_041734735.1). NCBI lineage: Eukaryota > Metazoa > Mollusca > Gastropoda > Neogastropoda > Buccinidae > Babylonia > Babylonia areolata. The sequence goes on along the minus strand of NC_134878.1, from coordinate 54,936,357 downwards.
ATGGTGGTGGTGATGATGATGATGATGATGGTGGTAGTGATGATGGTGGTGGTGATGATGATGATGATGATGATGGTGGTGGTGATGACGATGATGATGGTGGTGGTGATGATGGTGATGATGATGATGATGGTAGTGATTATGATGATAATGATGATGCTGACGATAATGATGGTGGCGATGATGATGGTGGTGGTGTTGCTGATGATGATGATGGTGGTGATGACGATGGTTGTGATGGTGGTGAGGATGATGGTGTGGTAATGAGGGTGATGATGATGATGATGATGACTTTCAAGTTAGCTGACCGCTACTGCTGCTGGTGATGAAGATCGTGGTGACTTTCATGATGATGGTGATGATGATGATGATGATGATAATGATGGTGACGATGATGATGATGATAATGATACTTCAAACCACCCTCATCTAGCGATTTGCCGGACAACAGCCGTGCAGCCCCCCCCCCCTTCCCCTCCACATGTTTAGTGTCTGCCTGGGGTGAGAAAAGGTGGCTGCACCAGTCACCGATGTCTCTACGACGAAAAAACTAATCAAACACAAAATGAGCAAAGGAAGACAAACCTCCCTTGAAAGAAAAATAGAAGACGAAGAAGAAGAAGAAGAAGAAGAAACGGCCAAGATACAAGCCCAGCACGAGGTCCCCCCCTCCCCCCCCCCCGACCCCTCCCCCCCCCCTCTCCAAAACTGGCCAGCTGCTGACACCTCCTTGTTGATTTGACCCCTGACCCTGGCCGATGGCCGATAGTTGACTCTGTGGCGGCACTTGGCGCACACACACAACACAAACTGACCCCCACCCCCCCCCCCCAACTCTGAAACCCCATCTCCACACTCCAACTTTGCCTCCTACTCCCCCCACCCAACCGCACCTCCCCCCCCCCCCAAACCCCCTCGACCTTCCCCTTTGCCTCTCAAACACATACTTTTTCAACGCAGTGTTGCTCTCGCGGATTTTTTTTTTTTTTTTAATTTTTATTTTATTTTATTTTTAAAGTAGCGCTGTGCATGCATAGTGTCTTGGTGGCCCAGCGGCCAGTTGTCGGCACGTGGCGCGTGGTGCTGTGACAGGCTGACGGCTCCCCTCCCGGCACGTTGCCCAAACAGCAGGCACACTGCAAACTGATGCAACAACATGATGGACAGACAGCATACCACCACCGACCTGCCCCCCCTCCCCCTCCGCCCGTAAAAAAAAAACCCCACTGCCTGACACCCAACCCTGCCGGGCAAACTCCTCTCCCAGTCCCCCACCCCAAGCTTTGTACCTGGACAGTTCTTTTTTTTTTTTTTTAGCCCACTCTCTCTCTTTCTGTCCCTCCCTCTTTGCCTCTCTCTCTCTCTCTCTCTCTCTATATATATATATATATAATTATGTGTGTGTGTGTGTGTGTGTGAGTGTGAGTATGTGTGTGTGTGTGTGTGTGTGTGAGTGTGAGTATGTGTGTGTGTGTATGTGTGTGTGTGTGTGTGTGTGTTTCACATTCACTACCAGCCGAAGGCTCATTTTATGGGTAAATAGTTTTCTCGTTGACATAGATTACTCCGGGGTCCGTTGTCCAGCAAGCTCTGTTATCAGGTGAAGACAACTTCCACTGGTGCTCCCCAAGGTACAGCTCTGTCACCCGTACTGTTCACACTACATGCAAATGATAGCGCTGGTTGGGACACAACTCCGTTGATTAAGTACACTGATGACTCAGCCCCAGTAGATTTGTCAAATTCGGAAGCTGTGTACTTCGAGAAAGTCCAACAGTCTTCTTCCTGTTGACTTGGATCTAAATGTTCAGAGGAAAAAAGAAGAAGAAAAAAAGAAATGATTGCTCTTTCAACCAAATACTGCAAGGTACAAAACTGCTCGAGTAAACGTTCCTGTTCAAAACTACCTCAAACGCCCAACATTTCCAGAGATGAGGGATGCAGATCAATAAATTCTCTGGGAGGGTCAGTTCTCGCCTGAGGGTCTTTCTGAGGACAACACCGACACAAAACGCGAGAAGACGAAGAAGAAGAAGGGAGGGAGCGGTGGGGTAGCAAAGGGTGATGGTGGTGCTGGTGGTGCTCAAAGGGAGATGGGGGAGGGGGGAGTGTGGGGGGGGGGGACAGGTCAAGGTGTAACTGACGTGACCAGAAGAGACAGAAACCAGTGAAAGTTGAGGATGGGTGTGTGTTCTGTGTTGGGAGTGGGGGAGGGGGGAGGGGGGGCGCTTTGGGAGGTGTGTGTGTGTGTGTGTGTGTGTGTGTGTGTGTGTGTGTGTGTGTGTGTGTGTGAACTCTTGGAGTGGTTCTTTTCCAACCTGATGATTCCCCCCCACCCTGATTCCTCATGGGCGATGCATGTCGGAACAAATATCCAGTATGAGTTTGCGCGCGGGCCTTTCCCTCTAGCCCCGGGGTGGGACCCTCGGAGAAACAATCCCTCCTGTGCTCACAGGGCAGGACGTACGGGCCATGAGCTAAGGGTGAGGCACCCCGAAAGAAAACTCCAGCTGAAGACGGCGGTATCGTGCCACTGGCGCAATTAAAACCACGATACCACACATCCACGCTTCCATGATGATGCAGTCCACAGAATCTCGATGTGGTGCTCGACCTTCGGAGACCCGCCGGGGAGGCCGGGAACCGGGCCCTATGCCTCAAAGGGGCCCACCCCAAGCAACCGGTGGTCGGACAAGGAAATTCTGCATGCCCATGCGACGAAGGAAACCTCATCCTCCTGCTGGGGCCAAGCAAACAGTACCACCCAGAACACTCAACATTCTCCAGTGGAATGCAGAAGGGGTGCATGAGAAGAAACTTGGCCTGGCAGAAAAGATGCACCAAGAAAATATTGACATTACATGTGTCCAAGAGACACATTTGACTGTATACCATCGCTTTCAAGTGAGGGGTTACGAGACCATCAGGTTGGACCGTGAAGAAAGAAATAAAGGGGGGGTGCTCGTCTTGTTGCGGAATTCCATCGCCACACAAGAACTCAAGATCAACACCAATCAACAGGCAGAGATCCAAGGGGTTGATATAGTCTGTAAAGAACACAACATCAGGATCTACAATGTCTATTGCCTTCAAGATCGTGATCTTTCCCTCACATACATGAACATCCCAGACAACAACTGCGTGGTGGTGGGAGATTTCAACAGTCACTCAGAGAGATGGGGCTATGAGGAGACGGACAGGAGAGGCGAAGACGTTGAGGATTGGGAGATTGACACACATCTTCATCTCATCAACCAAGAAGATGATGAACCCACCTTTTACTCTAGATGCTGGATGACCACATCAACACCAGATCTAGCGTTCGTCACCAACGACCTGTTCGTCAGGACCACAAGAACAGTCCTCAACCAGCTTGGAGGAAGTGACCACAAGCCCGTAAAACTCTCTATCAACCTCAACTTGCAGGCTCCTCAAGCAAAGTGTTTTCCCTGCTGGAATTACAGAAAGGCGGACTGGACTCTCTTTGAGACCCTCACAGATACATACACAAAGCCAATCAACATCAGGCAGAAGGACTCAAACAAGATGGTTCAAGACTTCACAAAGGCTGTCTTGAAAGCTGCTACAGAATCCATCACAAGAGGAGCACGCAAAGACTACACGCCCTACTGGACGGAGGAACTCCAGAATCTGGAAGATGCTGTTACGGAAGCCAGGGACCGGGCAGAAAAGCAGCCATCACTGGAGAACAACATAGCGCTGGGAGGCGAACGAGGAAGAAGAAGAAATGCCTGTTGTCCTACTGTATTTGTTTATGAGTGCGATTTCTATCCCCCTGCCAAATATTCTCTGTGATCCCGGTACACTTGGTGAACAAAAGACATATTCTATTCTAATCCATTCAATCGTATTCTTTTCTATACCCGCTTTATGTTAACGCGTATTCCATGACTACCTGCAACCCTAAATCACAGGCTGGCTGGTTGAATACTTATGTTCAGAATCCTCTCACATCATCAACTAACATGTCATCGACAGTTAAAAAAAAAAAATCGATGTGCCGAGTCCCCGCATTGTTGTGCCATGCAACTCTTTCGTTGTTTTGTTATCATGATTATGGTGTCAGTGTGTGAAGGAGGGGCTATCACTCCCCCCCCCCGTACTGGCCTGCCAAACCATACCCGACACTGAATCGCCCACCCATCCACCCACCCAGAGCGCAGTTCCATAAATTCCCCCCGAGACTGGCAGATTGATGCCTATAAGTTGTATGCTTTTACATAGATTAAAAAGAAGAAGAAGAAGAAAAAATCCCTGACTCAACTTGAATTTGTACATGTTGAAATGTCAAGTTGTATTGTATCATTGTTTGTTTACCACATATTTCTGTGTGTAAAAATCGGGAAGATTAAAAGTGACCCAAAGAGATTGTTTAATTACATTGCATCACAAACTAAACCAAAAGAGATTATTCCGAACTTAGGCACACCTGGTAGAACCTTAACAATGACAAAGAAAAGGCTGAGGTCCTAAATTTGTTTTTCTCTAGTGTTTTCACAGTGGAAGATGTCACCAATATTCCTTCTTTTGAATCAGAATGCAAGACTTCAACAGATTATGTTGAAGTTTCAGAAAAGATGATCAGTGACAAACTTTCACAGTTAAAGGTGAATAAAGCCATTGGTCCTGATGGAATACATCCTTATTTGCTAAAAGGATTGCATAGTAGTTTAGCTATTCCCTTAAAGATTCTGTTTGTTAAAACTGTATCACATGGTAAGATGTTGGAATGAATAAAAGACTTCTTATATGAGAGAACACAGTATGTATCAGTAGGGACTGAGTCATCGTGTCCTGTTAAGGTGAGTAGTGGTGTTCCTCAAGGCAGTGTCTTGGGGCCCACACTCTTTGTATTTTATATAAATGACATGCCTGATATACTAGACTGTTTTGTGAAAATCTGATTCTGATGTTTGTAGACTGAAGTTACAAGTTAGCATTGATAATTTAGTACACTGGACTGATAGATGGCAAACTAAATTTAATAGCAATAAATGTAAAGTTTTACACGTAGGCAGAAATAATCCACATTATAAGTATTATATGGATGGTACGGACTTGCAGGAGACTTCATCGGAGAGAGATCTTGGAGTCATTGTTGACTCTGGTCTCTCTTTTGATGTTCATGTTAATGAAACCATTAAAAAGGCCAACAGATTGGCCGGAATGTTAGTTGGGAATATACAGTGTAAACGTAAAGACATTATGGTGCCATTATTTAAGTCATTAGTCAGGCCAGTCTTAGAATATGGGAATGTTGTTTGGAA
>NC_134878.1:54913569-54921069 GCF_041734735.1 Babylonia areolata | reverse complement strand
AAAGGTCTTTTGACAAGGGGGGCAACAACATAAGTCACATATGTTTGCTTCAAAATAACAACCCCCCCCAAAAAAAAAAACCCCCCCACAAAAAACAAAAAAAAAACCGCTTTTTGTTTTCACAACCATTCAGTCAATTTAAACTCAAGAAAATATGCCATCATTGCAAACACTTAAGTCACAGCCTGACAAAAACTCAAGGAAATGGAACTAAAAGAAAAACAAAAATAATTAGAATTAAAAAAAAAAATAAGACAAAATGAATGGGGACGAACTCGACCATCCACTCAAGAATTATATCAAAACAGAGAAAGAGAGAGAGAGAGAGAGAGACAAAACAAGGACGAACCAGACTGACCATACAGTTCCACACCCCTGATCCTAGAGAGAGAGAGAGAGAGAGAGAGAGAAACAAAAACAAAAAAAACACCCAGCGCTCAACAAGCCGTGTCAAACTTCACACTAACCTTCCCTTCCCTACACCACCACTATCCGCTTCTTCCGTCTCCCGTCCCTAACCCCTACCCCACCCCACTCCCTCCCTCCCTCCCTCCCCAAACCACCCAACCCCCAGAAACAACCCAGGTGTCTAATTGCTGCCGGACAGGATGACAGCCTCCAACCCCCACCTCTCAACACCACCACCACCACCACCACCACCCACTCCTCCACACAACACCACTACCAAAACCATCCCCACCAATTTTATATTCTTACATTATTCTTACCCCCCCCTCCCCCACCACTCCAAACGTTCGTCCCAAGTATCACCCTGGTGGTAACAAGCACGCAGTGCCCTTCTATCCCGTTACCCCCCCCCCCCCACGACACCCCCCCCTTCCCCCCCCCCTCCCTTCCAAATCTCAGGTAAACGGGGTGGATGGACGGATGGGATGGATGGGAAGGATGAGTGAGGGGAGGTCCGGGAGGAAGGCTATGGAGGGTGTGACAAATGACTTGACTCCCCTCCCCCCCCGCCCCCCTGACCGCCCTGATGCTATCGATGAGAACAAAGGAGGAAGGGGAGGTGGAGTTGGGGGGTGGGGGGGGAGGAGTAAAAATAAAATGAAAGGATTGGCAACGTGTGTGGACAGAGGAAAGAAAGTCTGGTGACGGACTTCCTCGTATCGTACAAGGTGACAAACACCACAGCTTTGTACACTTTGGGAGCTTCTTGGTCTCTGTATCAGCCACCATCACAGTGAAGTGAAAATGGACGTCAACAACGAGGAGGGGGGCGGGGCGGGGGGAGGGGGGGGGGGTTGTTGAGGGCAGAGAAGTGGGAAAGGAGGGGCGGGGTGAGGGGTGGGGGTGAGGGGGGCAGAGGGGGATGTGGGTTGGAGGAGGGGGGGGGGACAGGCGTGTGTGTGTGTGTGTGTGTGTGTGTGCGCGCGTACGTGTATGTGTGTGTGTGTGTGTGTGTGTATGTTTTTTTTTGTGTGTATGTGTGTGTATGTATGTGTGTGTGTGTATGTGTGTGTATGCGTGTGTGTGAAGGTGGTGGATGATAAAGGGAGCGCTTCAAGTAGATGTCCCGGATTGGTCAATTCGATCGATAAGGAAACGGTCTTGACAGGTGGGTGAGTGACGTGTGTGTGTGTGTGTGTGTGTGTGTGAGAGAGAGAGAGAGAGAGAGAGAGAGAGAGAGATTGGGGGGTGGGTGGGGGGGAGGGGGGAATAAGTTTTGGGACAGTCGAGCTGTTGAGAGGAGGAGGTGGGAGAACTGTGTTCATAGTTGATCTGTGTGGATGGGGGTGGGGTGGGGGCGGGGGGGACAGGACAGGACTTGATGGAACTGTACTGAACGGGAGCGTGTCAAATGTGTAGGTGGTCAGGTGATTTCTGTGGGCTTTTTATTTTTTTTTTATTGTTGTTGTTTTGTTTTGTTTTGTTTTATCGTTGTTGTTGTTGTAATGACGGGGGAATTGTAGACATTCTATACACAAACTTATCATACAACCACAGCTATTACTAATGTGACATTTCTCCTTCGTGGGAGATTGCGAATCTGCATTCTGTCTCTGTTTATGTGTCTGTCTGTCTGTCGGTATCTCTCCCACTCTATATATACACTCCTTAAAAAAAATTGTTGTAACTGACATACACTTTTCTTTGCCCGTTTTTTTTTTTTTTTAATTCTTATTTTGTATATCAAGATGAAAACCTGGAAAATAAACAAGCGTTCAAACTGTTCAGTCTGTCTCTCAAATAACCCCTCTTCAGGTAATCGAGATGACAGATCTAGCCTGCAAAAGGGGGGGGAGCGGCAGGGGTGGGGGCGGGGGGGTGGGGGGGTATGGAAGAAGACCGTGTCGTATCCGCGATGGCACAAAAGGTCTGATCTATCAAGTCTGTGCTCTCCACTACTCTGCCGCGTACAGAGACCTCTCTCCCCGCCTTCACCTCGCCACCCCCAACACCCCACTAGTTGGCCTCATTTGCATATCGCTTCTCATGCCATCGGTTTGAAAAACAGAAAGTCACGGGCAAACAAGCTCCCTGACAATGATATGCCTGACTTTGTCTGCTCCAACTGTCAGCGAACATTTCGTGCGCAGATTGGACTATTCAGCCATCTGCGCACTCACAGATAGATTCATGAGCATCCCCCAACACCCCACTAGTTGGCCTCATTTGCATATCACTCCTCATGCCATCGGTTTGAAAAACACTGTGTCACTGGTAATTAGATGAATAAACACAATGTGGAGCGCTGTCTATCACGGTGAGTGCGCGCCCTGAAAATGGAAGGGGAAAGAAGCAATTTAACAGCCGCGCGCGCACGCGTAAGCACACACACACACACACACACACACACACACACACACACACACACACACACACATATATATATATATATATTCTCCCACACGTATGGATAGAGAGGGAGCTGGAGAGAGGGAGAGAGACTGAGAGAGGTCTATATCAATGTGTGTGTACGTGCGTGTCTGCGCGTATGTGTGTGTATGTGTGCTCATGCGTGTGTGTGTGTGTGTGTGTGTGTGTGTGTGTGTGTGTGTTTATGTTTGTGTGTGTTTTTGCTATGTATACATATCACTGTTGTTGAAATCCTCACTAAATCTTCTTTCAATGCGACTGTGACTCGACTAATTCTAAATGACCGTTCGTGTGGAGGAGGAAGGAGGAGGAGATGGAGAACGAGGAGAGGGGAAAAAGAAAGAAATGAGAGAGAGAGAGAGAGAGAGAGAGAGAGAGAGAGAGAGTGAAGACTGAAGATGTTTTTCAAAGCATACAAATGAACTTTATCGCAGTGCATAGCGTCAGCGTCACGACCGAACGAGAGAGACATGTAGAGAGACAACTAAAGACGGAGATAATTATTTTCTTGATGATGATGATGATAATTATCATCATTATCTTCCATACTTATTGCCATTCTCCCAAACAACCCCCTGTACAAAGAGGCACAATAAGATACGTGGCCTGTCGACACGACCCAACTATCTCCCAAACAACCCCTGTACAAACAGGCACAATAAGATACGTGGCCTGTCGACACGACCCAACTATCTCCCAAACAACCCCCTGTACAAACAGGCACAATAAGATACGTGGCCTGTCGACACGACCCAACTATCTCCCAAACAACCCCTGTACAAACAGGCACAATAAGATACGTGGCCTGTCGACACGACCCAACTATCTCCCAAACAACCCCCTGTACAAACAGGCACAATAAGATACGTGGCCTGTCGACACGACCCAACTATCTCCCAAACAACCCCCTGTACAAACAGGCACAATAAGATACGTGGCCTGTCGACACGACCCAACTATCTCCCAAACAACCCCCTGTACAAACAGGCACAATAAGATACGTGGCCTGTCGACACGACCAACTTTGTGGCAGCCACGAAGAGCTGGAGACAGCAACGTCATTTGTCGCCAGAGCTGGACTGGTGTGGTGTGGTTCGTGAGACCATCTAGTCATCCTTGGGGTGGGTGGGTTGGGCTCTGTGGGTGCGCAGATGACTGGTCAGGCCAATCCGCGCCCAGAAGGTTCTGGCGCAGTGTGGACAGGGGATGGTGGCGGCTGTCGGGGACTTGCTGGCACTGCTTTTCCTGGCATGTCTGCGTTGCTCTGCTGCAGCGATTCTGTTGGCTTCACAGGATTTGGCGCCTTTGTGGACAGCTGAACGCCACTTTGGACTGTCCATTGCATTCAGCTTCCATGTGTCGTGGCTGATGTTGAAGACCTTCAGAGAAGCTTTCAGAGTGTCTTTGAAGCGCTTCTTTTGGCCTCCATGGGAGCGCTTGCCATGCTGGAATTCGCCGTACAGCAGTTTCTTGGGTAGCCGGTGGGCTGGCATGCGAACTACATGGCCTGCCCAGCGCAACTGGGCCTGCATCAAGATGGTGTAGATGCTGGGCAGGTTTGCACGAGTGAGCACCTCTGTGTCAGGGATCTTCTCTTGCCACTTTATGCCGAGAAGTTTTCTGAAGCTGGTGGTGTGGAAGTGGTTCGGCTTTTTGGCGTGGCGTTTGTAGACCGTCCATGATTCACATCCATAGAGCAGTGTGGTGAGGACTATGGCCTTGTATACTTTGAGCTTCATCTCAAGGGTGATGCCTCTCCTGTTCCAAACGTTCTTACGGAGTCTGCCGAAGGCAGCGCTGGCTTTGGCGAGTCTGGCATTCACCTCGTCGTCGATGACAACTGTGCGAGAGAGTGTACTGCCCAGGTATGTGAACTTGTCCACCGCATTCAGTCGTTGCCCGTTGATGAAGATGTTTGGTTCAACGTAAGGCTGGACTGGTGGTGTATTTGTGGAAGCCAAAAGGAGGAAGAAGACGAACATGCGTGGAAAAAGTATCATATAGCAAAACACAACATGAGATTTCACAAAGAAAAATTCTGGCTCACTCAGAACACTCCATTTGGTTTAAACAACCTTGACAGTTTTTTGCAAGGGTTCGCATGAATGTAGGGGTGTATATGCGTGTGTATAGGTGTGTCGATGTTAATGTGTAATCGTATACTTTTTAACAACCCCTCCTTTTCCAAACTATCTCTGTCTGTCTGTCTGTCTCTCTCTCTTCACAAAGTCTTCCCAATTTCTTCGATCACATTTGCACTGCTGCATGTGTGTGTGTGTGTGTGTGTGTGTGTGTGTGTGCATATACTAGTCTGTCCACTGCTGTTATAGATTTATTTTCAATTATGCCCTGCTTTATAAACGACGTTTAAAAGTGTCTGTATCACATATGATTTTTACTCACAAGGGGGAAAATAGATAAGAAGAGAAATCGACAGCGTTTCTATGCATCAGTCTTCCCGTAAACACGGCAATAAAACCGAACATTTGGGGGACAACTCAAACTTGTCACGACATGTGAACCACCCCTTATTTCCGAGATAGGAAGAGGGTAGGAGAGGTGCCGGGGGCGGGTAGGGGGGTGGGGGGAAAGAAGGGGCCGTGTGGGGGACAGAGTATCAACAGGACAAGAAAGTGCCCTCTTGACAGGTATTGTCAGGTTGCTAAAAGTGACGATCTTCAAGCGGAGGAGATCGCAACACGTGAACCGGGCCTCAAACAAAAATCTTGGGACCCCAACGGACGATAAGCACGAAGCACTGCACAGCGTTGGTCTGCACGTGTAAGTTTAGCCAGGCTATTGTACCGTGAGGCCTGGCGCCAGGTCCGACGAGGATAAGAAACAGTGCTGTGTTGACACAAGTCAGCCAGGGAGATCCTTAACTCTCTCCATACGAACGGCGAAAGAGACGACGTTAACAGCGTTTCAGCCCAATTACCATCATCAAAATATTGCAAGTGAAAGGCGCTTATACTGAAGACGTGAATGTTGACAAAGATACCACAATTCTGACGACGGAAGCTAAAGGTTGGGTCATTCAGACACCCACTGGACATCCGAGGGGTCTGTGTAGAGGAGAAGAGAGGACTGGCCGTACTGAGTGAGTTAACCACTGTTGAACGTGAGCAGTCAATCCCGGGGGACGAAGAGGCAGAGAAAACGGTAGACTGGAGTCAAGAACACGCTGGTTACGTCCAGGACCTGGAAGAGAAACAGGGTGGAAACTATTACCGCCACACTTTGGGAGCTTCCGGTGCCGTGGACAAAAACATGGAGCAACACAAAAAGTCATCGCTGCGTGTGAACCGGGCTTAAAAGATGGGACACAGAATAAAAGTTGTTCACAAGTCCCATGCGCTTCGTTTTGCTTCATAAAGTGCCTTCCTATATCTAACGATTTAGCTTTGATAAAAGACGACATGCCGAATTTTGTGTGAATATGTCATGAAATCCTCAAAACGCCACTACTTTCACGAACGAATAATAATTTAATATACTTATAAGAACAAAAGTTGTTTAGCATGCTATTATACATCTTTTTTGTTCAATAATGGTTTTCCTATCTTCAATGGTTTAGGCTCTGAGAGAACAGAGCTTGATCACGGTGCGCGTTCTTGACGCGGTGCGGGTGGGGTTAGAAATCACGTGATAACAGGCAGAAAGCTGCCACGTTCACAACATTATCATGATTTTCTTACATCCAGGGACATAGGCGATTCCAAAAATATATGATAACACTTGCCACTGTCACTATGAGTCGTACCGATTAACCTGCTGGCTGATGGACTATATATGTGTGTGACCCCGTGTGAGACGACCCTTAGATCATAAAACCAGAGGCCGCGGTGGGGGGGTTGCGGGGGGAGGTAAACTAAAAGTGGAAGAGTGGCGTGTGACTAAGGGAGAAACCCGAGAGGGCCTGTAAGCCACTGGGCACACAACTGCCAGACTGGCGGGAATGTCATCTGCCGCCAGGGACTACTTGCAGCAAGACGCGCCAGTCCTTGGCCGCTGGGGGTGGACTGGAGACATTTTCTGGTGCTCGTTGTAGCAACAACAACAACAACACAAAAGAAAAAAACAAAACAACAAACAAACAAACAAAAACCCAAAAAGGGCCGGACTTGTTTGACACACATGGGGATGGTGGGAGGAGGATCCTTTAGGATCGACTGCTTGTCAGCTCACCTGAACTCACTCTAGTATTTCTCTCTCTCTCTCTCTGTGTGGCTAACAAGGTCTTCTCTCTCTTTTTCTGACCTGGAAAGCCCCCGCCCCCCCCTCTCTCTCTCCCTCTCTCTCTTTCTACGTGATAGACGCCCCTAAAACACATTAAAAACGAACACACAAAACATACAACAACAAGAAGAAGATATTCCTTTACTCTTTTCTTTCAAAGTCCAGTCATATCGAGCGCCTTTCCGTTCAACTTTAAACATTCTGCTACCCGCATCCCCTTTCAAATCTTCTCTGAAAACCTATCTGTTCAAGCACACACACACACACACACACACACACACACACACACACACACACACACACACACACACACATATATATATATATATATATATATATATATATCGAGCACCCTTCCGTTCAACTTTAAACATTCTGCTACCCGCATACCCTTTCAAATCTTCTCTGAAAACCTATCTGTTC
>NC_134878.1:54903569-54908569 GCF_041734735.1 Babylonia areolata | reverse complement strand
TGTTGTTGTTGTTGTTAGGGGTGGTGTTTTTTACTCTATTTTTTCTTTTTTTTTGACAGTCAAGACAAATGTTGAAGGCATCATCCTGGGGCAGAACAAGAATGACTCCAGCCCTTGTCTCAAAGACTCAAAAGGAGTTATATCGGAGCCAGTGTGTATACCAGCTGCCCCTAAAATGACTCCCCTTTGAAGTCAGCACGCCCCGCTCGTCTTCGTGAAGCTGAGACACACCACATTCCGAAAAATCAATAAAAAGTACAGGTCTGTGCATGATCTATCTATCTATCTATCTATCTATGTCTGTCTATATGCGTATGCACACACACACACACACACACACACACACACACACACACACACACACACACACACATATATATATATATATAACACAGTTTGAAACTCACTGGATGTAAAATCTTGGGTTTGATTTTATAAAGTAGAGAAGAAACAATATGAACCGCACAGTCAAACTGCCCTCCTCCATCTTGACATTATACACACACACACACACACACACACACACTTTCTCTCTCTCTCTGCCACACACACACACACACACACACAATCACTCTCTCTCTCTCTCTCTGCCACACACACACACACACACACAAACAAACCAACAAACACACACACACAAACACACACAAACACACTCTCTCTCTTTCTCTCTCTGCCACACACACACACACACACACACACACACACACACACAGCGTCCATGACTTACAAATCGAACAGGGAAGATGTAAAAATACACCGAAAGAACAAAGACTGTGTGATACTTGTAACAGTTTAGAAGATGAGATTCACCTTTTAGACAATTGTGTAAAGTACAATACTTACAGACACAGATTCCTAACCGATATATGTCGTCCAAATGCAAAGCCTAGTGAATTGATCCTTCTAACAGAAATACAGCCAAGGCTGGCGAAATTTGTTCATGAATGTTTCTGTTCTTAATATGCTCATGTTTATGTTTCATTTTGTCTTATAAACTTTAAGGTTTTATGACAATAAAAAGTATTCTATTCTATTCTATTCACACACACACACACACACACACACACACACACACACACACACACACAATCAAACAAACACACACACACACAAACACACACACAAACACACACACTCTCTCTCGTTCTGCCACACACACACACAAACACACACACTCTCTCTCTGCCACACACACACACACACACACACACACACACCTTTGACATGGATTATACAGATTTATCCAAGAACCAGTCACCATTTTTGTTAAAACCTGAAGTGCTCTCCCATATAGAAAATCAATATTCTAATTATCTAAAAATATACACAGACGGATCTGTTCTAGAAGATGGTAATTCAGGAGAGGCTTTTGTAATTCCTTCATTTAGATTAGAAAAATTATACTATATTGGTAGACAATATTCCATTTTCACAGCTGAACTTATAGCCATACTTAAGGCCTTAAATTATATTTCAGACATTCCGAAAACTGTCAGTGAAATTCTATTATGTGTAGACTCGAAGTCAGTATTAAAAGCTATAGAATCTCCAAATTAAAAGAAGAAGCGAATAGAAATGACGATGGAAATAAAACATATCATTCACCAACTGACAAAACAGGGCATTAAATTAACTTTCTGTTGGGTACCTTCGCACTGTGGAATATCTTCAAATGAGTGGGTAGACCAAGCAGCTAGAAGAGCAGCACGTAATTTCGAAGGCGCAATACAACTTGACATCCAGTTAGATCTACATGAATACATGTTGTATAGAAAATGTATCTAGAAATCGATTTAAGAAATTACTTATAGATTCAAATAATCAATATTACCAATGTTGTGTAAATACAAAGAATGCAGCTAATCCCAAACATTTTCTAAATTTGACACCAGCAGCACATTCAAGACAAATTACAAGTCTAATGTATAGAATTCGTTTAAATGCTTTTCGTACAAAATTTTCTAAAAAATATAAAATGTATATGCGGTAAGCAAATAACTGTAAGTCATCTACTCATTCATTGTCCGAGCATAAGACAGTTAATTTCTAAAGATGTAGTTGATGACTTTTCTTCCAATATTTCATTAGCCACTGAAAAGATTTTGAATGATTATTCATTGCTTAGAATGTTTTCGGAAATTTTAAACTCCAGTCCAGTTGGTATCCTCCTTTGATGTGTTATAATTAATGTTGTTATTTATATTTACATTGTTATAGGTTAATACTTGTTGATATGCATATACATATTCTCCTTCCCATGACACCTCATTCAATACACACCACAATCTCTTTAGACCTTTTTCTTATAATATACTTTTCCTCTGATACATAACATGAATATTTTTTTACACTAATATTCACATGCATTCCCTTTCCTTTATCCACTTCTTTACTCCTTTCCGTCTAAAAACACTTATAGTGAATAGACGTTACACTGAAGATAGAACACACACACACAGACACCTTTCCTCCCCACCCTACTACCCCATACAAAAACCTACCCTTGTATACCCCCCTCCCTCCGTCCCGCCCCCCCCACCCCACCCCTCTCTCTTTCTCTCTCAATAAAATCAAAACAACAGCAAAAGCTGTCAACTTTAGCACGCAACTAGCAGCAACAGCAGCAACGGCGAGGGAGAGGCTGCAAGGGTTAAAGTGACAAGAGAGATATGATGCTATCGACAACTCATTAGACCTTGTGAGTGCGACACCTGATTCGAGGGTAGGGTAGGGTAGGGGAGGGTAGGGTAGGGAGAGTGTAATTAGAACGAGCCGACTCGGGTGTTCTCAATCTGTGCTACAGTGTGTGTGTGTGTGTGTGTGTGTGTGTGTGTGTGTGTGTGTGTGCAACACCTGTTGCTAACTTCAACAACTACTGTTCAATTAGCACGTCTCGCTTACCATTCTATTATTTTCTTTTTTGGAGGGGGGGGGGGGGGGGGGGGGGGCAGGGGCCTGCATTACACACCGCGCGCCTTGCAGTATCTTCGCATTACACAAACGCACACGTGTGCATACTACAGGAGCGCGCGCGCGTGCACGTGCGGAATGATCCATACTACTTTAGAAGTGTTCATGACTGCGCATCAGCCAAACAAGCACAGGAACCAGCTCCCTCTGTCTCTCTGTCTCTCTCGAACACACACACACATGCATATTAACACACACACACACACACACACACACACACACACACACACACACAGATGTCACATGTGGTACGGTAAACATATCCCATCGACACCACCTCCCACCCCCACTTCGCCTCCGTTCTATTTGATTTCTTTTTCCAAACAAAAGCAAGGGGCTACGAAAACACTGAGAGCAAGTGACAAAGCACAAATTTATCGGCTTCATAATATCAGACCTTGTGAGAGCAACATTCGAGTCCAGGGCGAAATACTTTACACCCAGATCAGGTTTTTATGCCGGCGTTGCGGGGAATGGTGGGCTGGGGGTGGGGGGTGGGGGGTGACCACGACCTCCCCCCCCACTTCCCTTTCTCTCTCTCATCCCTTCCACCCATCACATCACCCTTACACACACACACACACACACACACACACACTCACACACACGATATTCAAGCAGGTGATAATCTATTTTTTGGGGTCGACACGTAATCCATTGCCACTTAGCTTTGTGGACCACAAACAGCCTCTACTGAGAAAGGTCCTTTATTCTTCTCTTCTCAACACTCTGACTGTCTCTTTTGCTTTAAGTAAATAAATGATGGATTACATGATGATACTGATGATGAGGACAATGATATTAATAATAATGATGATGATGATGATGATGATGATAATAATAAGAATAATAATAATGATAATAATAAATTTAAGTAGTAGCAGTAGTTGTTGCTGTAATAGTAGTAGCTCATTTCGCGCTCCTGAAATCCTCGTGACTGTACTCATAATACAATTAATTCACCGTTGTATTTTTTTTTGGGGGGTGGAGGTGATGATGGTGCTGAGTAGTAGTAGTAGTAGTAGAAGCAGCAAGTTGTTGTTGTTGTTGTTGTTATGAAGTGCGTTATGAAATACAATATGTTTTTACGCTCTCTGTTCTTTCGCGGCCTTGATCTATTCTGCTATATAAAGGATGAATACTACAACTGCTGCTACTATTGATGCTGCTACTGCTACTACTACCACTTCTACTACTCATCATCATCATTATCATCATCATCATCATCTCCACCCCACCCCCCCAAAAAAAACAACAAAAAAAACAACAACAACAATACACCGGTAAATTAATTGTATTATGAGTACAGTCACGCAGGCTTCTGGAACGCGAAATGAGCCAACAAAGAATCCTAACGCTGTATGATCTGGATTGAATTGTCGACTCCAGTTCCCTCGCCGCGTGTGGAAGAGGCGGGCCAGATGTGCGCTCTGTTCCACTGCGTGAATTTTTATTTTATTTACGATGTTCAATCATGTGCGTCAGTTTCTAATGATATCTATATCCGTCTATCTGTCTACGTCTCAGGCCCGGCCGGTACTCAGCTCATGTCACAGATTGATATAAGTTTACAGTTGGGCCAACAGCAACGTGAGAGATCAATGGTTTTCTCCATTGCAATAGGAAACCATTTACTGCTTAGTCTTTTTGTGAAGGACAATGACTCTCAAACTAGGAGGCGAAATTGCAACTGGCTCTTTGTGCTGCAGCCTTGGGGGGCCAGTTGGCCTTTGGGAACCCATCCCCAACGCTGACTGTCCATACTCCTCTTGGCCGAGAGAGTGGGGATGTCACTTGGGCAAGACATTCTTCATTATAATAAAAATCTAGCTCAGATAACCAGGACAGCAGTTGCTTCCTCTGCTGTTCTGATGGTCATATTCGGACACGACTGACTATCATACATATATATATATATATAATACAATTATAATAAGCGATGATTCAAAGCTTCAGGAAATAGAAAGAGAGATACATGCATGGATAGACAGAAACAGAGAGAGGCAGATACAGATAGACAAAGAGAG
>NC_134878.1:54891069-54893569 GCF_041734735.1 Babylonia areolata | reverse complement strand
GAAAATTAACAACACTGGATTTATCCATATTTACAATAAGATCAAGACTTGTAGCTGTGTCAGACAGAATATCTAACTGTGTCTGGGGACCAATCATAGTGTCAGATATTAGCACAATGTCATCAGCAAATAACAGAATCAGAATTTTTATCAAATCTGGTAATAATTGAACAACGTGGCTACCAAACTCAATCATATCCTTTGTTAACTCATTTATAAACAAAGAAAATAAGACTGGTGAACATACTTCTCCCTGTTTCAGGCCTCGTGGGCACAAAAAGCATCTGTTAAATCACCACCAACACGTACTCTTGCTTTTACAACCGAATACATTGACTTAAAAGCATTCCGTATCTTACCATACAACCCATTCTTACACAAGACGGCCCATAGCTTTCCTCTACATACAGTGTCAAATGCTTTGCGAAAATCTATAAATGCTACATACAGTTTTCTGTGTCTCACAAGCTGTTTTTGTACCACAGCAAAAACAGTAAAGATATGATCTGCTGTACAGAATCCTGAATCCAGCTTGCTCATCACCAATAACATCATTTTCATCAATCCAGTTTGAAGTAAGCTTATTCAATAATAATAATAATGGTATTTATATAGCGCCGAATCTTGTGCATAGACAAATCAAAGTGCTTTCGCACCAGTCATTCACACGCATGCATAACTCTAAAACTGGAGAAACTGAAGACAAGGAAGAGGCAGGGAAAGGAGGCTATTTTCGGAAGAGGTGGGTTTTAAGGCCAGACTTGAAAGAGCTGTGTGGAAAATTGACGAAGCGAAAGAGGAAGTTCATTCCAATGGCAAGGTCCAGAGACAGAGAAAGAATGGCGGCCAACAGTCGAGAGTTTGAATCTGGGTATGCGTAAACAGAGTGGATCCGAAGCTGATCGTAGTGAGCGAGATGGAGTGTAGAGGTGAAGGCAGCCACAGAGATAGGAAGGGGCTGATTTGTGAATACATTTATAACATAGAGTGCTGATCTTGTACTTTATTCTGTGTGAGACAGGGAGCCAGTGGAGATGTTGCAAAAGAGGAGCGATGTGCTCAGATCTTTTCTTTCTGAGGACTAGTCGGGCAGCAGAATTTTGTATGCGCTGAAGGGACTGAATGGATGAAGCAGGCAAACCAGACAATAGGGAGTTACAGTAGTCAAGGCGAGAGAGAATGAGAGAAACGACAAATCTAGCTGTTGCGTCAACGGATAGATGTTTCCGGATAGAACTGATGCGCCGCAGTTGACAGTAGCAGGACTGACATGTCTGACTGATAAATTTTTGCATGGACAGTGTGTTGTCAAGGACAACGCCAAGGTTCCTGACAAAACTGTACAGTTTACTACAAACGTTATAAAGCGAGATCCCTCGATGATTATCAGGTATACTTATGTCTCCCTTTTTGTGCAAAGGCTGAATAACTGACAATGACCGTTCGTCAGGAAACTGACCATGATCAAATAGATAATGAAAAATCTTACCAAGAAAGACAGAATTTGTTCGATACCATGTTTAAAGAATTCTCCAATGAAACCGTCAGGTCCCGCTGCCTTACTGGATTTAATTGCTCGCACAGCTGATCGAATTTCATCAGCAGTTATCGTCTCATTCAGTGAATCAGAATTAGGAAATGAAGCACAGGGTGGATCATCATGTTCTTCATTGTGACATAATTATTGTTACCATCATTACAATCACCACCATGATCTTCACTTATGTTTGGGACATTAACTCTCTCATTACGAACGGCGAAAGAGAAGACGTTAACAGCGTTTCAGCCCAAATTACCATCATCAAAATATCGCAAGCGGAAGGCTCTTATACTGAAGAGGTGAATATTGACAAGGAATACCACAATTCTGACGACGGAAGCTAAAGGTTGGGTCATTCAGACACCCACTGGACATCCGAGAGGTCTGTGTAGAGGAGAAGAGAGGACTGGCCGTACTGAGTGAGTTAAAAACATTATTAAAGTGTTCAAACCATTCATTGCTGGTTACTGCGCTTTGCCCCAGAGGATCGTGATCTCACTGAACGAACCGTATCCCAGAACTTTCTTACATCGAGATAGACAGAGAGACCCAAAGAGAGTTAGAAATAGAGAAGGAGAAAGAGAAAGAAAGAGCGGAATAGAGAAATAAAACATCGAGAGATAGACAAACAGACAGGCAGACAATCACAGAGGCAGGACGGTGGCAATAAGCGATACAAGGCCGATTGTGCTTTATTTCGCCGTTTTGTATTCCTATTTTTCTAAAAGTAGGAAAAACAATATTCGCTGCTTTGAAAAAGTATATCTGTATGTGTTGCTTCTCTCTCTGTCTCTAGCTTCGCTGTCTGTCTGTCTGTCTGTCTGTCTCCCTCTCTCTCTTCTTTATCTCTCCCTCTGTCTCTCTTTAAACAGAGTTTTGTTCTTGTAACTATTTCGTGATGGAAACAAAGAATGAGTCCTGAAAGAAAGAATCATGCACATTGTTAACAGGGAGAGAGAG
>NC_134878.1:54853569-54881069 GCF_041734735.1 Babylonia areolata | reverse complement strand
AGCAGAAGAAGAAGAAGAAGAAGAAGAAGAAGCAGAAGAAGCAGAAGAAGAAGAAGCAGAAGAAGAAGGTGAAGCAGAAGAAGAAAAAGAAGAAGAAGAAGCAAAAGAAGAAGAAAAAGAAGAAGAAGAAAAAGAAGAAGAAATAAAGGTAATAAAAAGGGAAGGACGAAACAGAAAAAAAAGAAAGAAAGAATTTAGAGGGGAAAAAACACAAACAAAAGGAAAATATAAAATTAAAAAGAGAAAAAAAGAAGAGAGAGAGAGAGAGAGAGAGAGAGAGAGAGAGAGAGAGAGAGAGATATGAATCACTGCAGCCACGCAGTCACAACGACAACACATCAAGACAGCCCGCGGGCAAGAAGACCCACTTAAAAGCGAGCAGTTGTCCCTGGGGAAAAAATCATACAGAAAAATCAATTTTGATTGGAAAACAAATACACTTGCGGACCGTAAAAGAAAAGGGGTCAAAAGGGAGGCAATGCACTGCAGCCATGCGCTGTCCCCGTGGAGAGTAGCCCGACTTTCACGCAGAGAAAATATGTTGTGACAAAGACAATACGGTAACCATGGGCGCGCCTGACAATCAAACGAAAAGACACAGTGGGGGCCTTGCCCACCATGCTACTCTCAAAATGGAACGTCCTGACCTTTGTATTTGTATTGCTATTACCATTATGTTACGATGGATTTCTCTGTTATGAAGTTCAGATTGCTCTTTCCCAAGAAGACGGCGTTTGTACAGTACAGCGTCATCCATATATATATTTTTTTTGTGATCATTTTTATGTAATATATTAAACTTATATTGCCGCAAACTTCCCATATATGGGCTCTAAGTGTCTCGCATGAAACAGAGCATATTTCTGCATTTAAAAGATATATATATATATATATAATATATACAATCCAAGTGGGTTTTACTACACAATAGTGCCATGGACAACCCTTTTGTTTGTTTCCGTACAGGTTCATTTACGTGCATTACGTGCTTGCTGCAGACGGGACCTCGGGTTATTGCTTTACCCGAAAGACTAACACCCAGATCACTATTCAAGGTCAGGTGGAAGGTGGGGGTGGGGGTGAAAATCCCGGTCTGTGTATAGAACTCGAATCCGTGGACACTTTGCTTCCTGGAGCTGGGTGCTTTACCACGAGGCCGCCGTTCCAAAACAATGGAACTCTGCCTGACAGTTTCTTCACACGGAATGTGACCACAGTACGCGTTCTCGAAAAAAAAGGTGTTTTTTTTCTTGCTTTTTCTTCTGACATATTGACCACGTGGTCTTTACCCCACCGTTCTCAAGTGAACTTCTTCAAATCACTTTAAAAAAACAACAACAACAAACAAACAAACAATTATCTCCTAGATCAAGAAAATTATTCTTTTTTTTTCACACGCAGTGACCACCACTTGGGTCATACTTCATCATTCTTAAACAAAAAAGAGAGAACATTTTCTGCTTCTTTTTCCCCTTCGCAATGACCACTGTTCAGGATACACTACGGCTTTTCGAAAAAAAAAGGAAACTTCCAACTTGTTCTTCACCGTCATTACTGTCCTGGCCATAATCTGTTGATAAAAAAAAGGGTGTGTGATTGGGGGGGGGGGGGGGGGGGGGGGGGGGGGGTAAAAAAAATGTCGTCTTTTTTCTCTGTCATAGACAGTAACTACATAGGCCATACCCCGCTAATCTGAAAAAATACGCCCCCCACCCCTCCACTCCCCCACCCCCTAAAAAATGTCGTCTTTTTTCTCTGTCATAGACAGTAACTACATAGGCCATACCCCGCTAATCTGAAAAAATACCTCCCACCCCTCTACTCCCCCATCCCCTTAAAAAATGTCTACTTTTTCGTTACACAAAATGACCAAAGATCTGGGACAGACTTGGTCCTTGACAACGCACTTCAAAAAAAAAAAAAAAAAAAATTCAATGAGACAGACATGTACATCTGCGCTAATCTGAAAAATACCCCACCACCCCTCCACTCCCCCACCCCCTAAAAAAATGTCTACTTTTTCGTTACACAAAATGACCAAAGATCTGGGACAGACTTGGTCCCTGACAACACACTTCAATAAAAAAAAAAATCTCAATCAGACATGTACATCTGCTGCCTCCGTCAAGTAGGTTCTATGGCAGATCAGTTCTTTTCGGAAATACCTGTCCACCGACGAAACGTCTATACAGGTTGGGGTAAAGGGCTATTAATTTTAGCATTCTAAACTATTGCACCTATTTTACCGGCAAATTTTGTGCATGTATGAAATGATATTAGTTATTACCACTAGTGGTTGATGTAAGCCATTTTCAGTGGATTTCGACGCGCTTTTTTGTGTACATTGTTTTACTCAATTTGATAGGGATTCAGCCACTAAACTAACGAACCACCATCTTGTTTTTTTCCGTTTTTGGTCCCACAAACGACGGGCGCAATAGCCGAGTGGTTAAAGCGTTGGACTGTCAATCTCAGGGTCCCGGGTTCGAATCACGGTGACGGCACCTGGTGGGTAAAGGGTGGAGATTTTTACAGTCTCCCAGGTCAATATATGTGCAGACCTGCTAGTGCCTGAACCCCCTTCGTGTGTATATGCAAGCAGAAGATCAAATACGCACGTTAACGATCCTGTAATCCATGTCAGCGTTCGGTGGGTTATGGAAACAAGAACATACCCAGCATGCACACCCCCGAAAACGGAGTATGGCTGCCTACATGGCGGGGTAAAAACGGTCATACACGTAAAAGCCCACTCGTGTGCATACGAGTGAACGCAGAAGAAGAAGAAGAAGAAGGTCCCACAAACCATGGAAATGTAACCAACAGGTGCAATGATTTAGGATACAAAAATAGGACATTACCACTCGTTGGTTCTTTCATTTTTTTTTCTCACTTCGACCGACTACTACTGTAAGATCCTCCTAATCTTGTCCGGTTTGCCTGCTTCATCCAGTCACTTCCTACAGCCGTGTAAGCTCTTCCTTCCGACTCGTCGTCAATAAGAAAAGATCTGAGCGCATCGCTCATCTTGCAGTCCTCTCCTGTGGCTGGCCTCCTGTCTCATCACACAGACCCAATTACCACGCTATTGGTCGTGCGATGACGCTTAACTCTCTCCATACGAACGGCGAAAGAGACGACGTTAACAGCGTTTCACCCCAACTACCATCATCAAAATATTGCAAGCGGAAGGCTCTTATACTGAAGACGTGAATGTTGACAAAGAATACCACAATTCTGACGACGGAAGCTAAAGGTTGGGTCATTCAGACACCCACTGGTCATCCGAGGGGTCTGTGTAGAGGAGAAGAGAGGACTGGCCGTACTGAGTGTTAATTAAACCACGGTCTAAACAGCGGTCAGGAGTGAAAGGATTAAACTTTGGAAGTGCAGCCCCCCTGTGGCTGTGAATTAAAGGCGCTTTGCACACACATTCATATCATAACATGACGTAGACCCATTGACATAATAGGCCTATACCTTCTTTCTTACGGACGGAAATCCGAGAAAACTTCCCCACAGGCGAACGTTTATGAAAAAAACCGAACTAACAAGTTAAGCACTGTGAAAAGTAAACACTTTCCTTGTACTATGCCTAGAAGGCGAGGTTTTCTTATAACCGAGTTTCTTACATCAAAGTGTTGGTTTTGTTTTTGTCGTAAAAAAAAAAATATTGGCAGGAGGAAAAAATATTGCTTTCTTAACATGCGAGGTTTCTTGTTGGCGACATTCTCATAACCGAAATCGACAGTGTTTACGCAGCCCGCGCGCGCGCCACTAACCATAACACGCGTGCAATGCAGCGACAGTCCCTCCTTAGACACAGACACACGTCTCCACACACACACACACACACACACACACACCACTCACTCACACATCGATCGTCCCCTTTGCAAGCTGCCAGTCAGAATGAAGTGGGCGTGGCCAGGGAGGAGGAGGACAGGAAGCTGAGGGGCGGGGCTTGAGGAGGTGTTGAGCCCTCCCTGGTGGCCTGACAAGTAGGGGGACAGCGAGAGACGTGTGGCACTGCTGACAAGACGTGTCGCTCACCTGCCGGCCTTGCCCAGCCCTTACCCCCTGTCACCTCTCCTTCACTCTCTCTGTACCATGGGCCAGCCCAACCTGTAGCTGACACACAGACGCCTGTGGGGACCGTCACCAAATCACATCCCTTGCCTCTCTGCTCACCACCTCAGTCAGTCTGTCGTCGGGTGCGGCGGACAGCGGCAGGCAGAGCGTTCTGTTGTGTGAGCTGCGGTCTGCTCTTCCCTTAGATTCGGACAGCGTAGTAAGTAGCCGAGCCGTTTGTTCAGTGTTAGGTGCACTGTTGCCGACACTGAGCGCCCGTTGAGAGGTGGGATTAACTGATAGTTCATTGCCCCACCCCAGTTTAAACCACTTCTTTGATCGTTTGTGGTGACATTTAGCTGAGCTCTGTTTTTTTCCCCCTTGTTTTGCAACCGCAACCAGGTGTTAGGAACACGGCCACAAGATGACTGCTGTTTGAAGATGCTACACGTCTTTACCTGCCCTGAGCGCGTACCGTGAAAGAACCCCAGCATGATAGAGGAGTGAGACTGTCAAAGTTTTGAGGCTTGCTAATCTACGACAGAAGTTATAAAATAAGACCAAAACACCTGAACTTGCCCTCAAAGAAGACCTGGTTTTGTCACATTGTGAGGAATCTTGGACAAGCCTGAGGGTGTCCATCACTTGACGAAGAAGACACTTATCGTGTGTTTTGAAAGACCCTTGAAGACACGCTGCTGTCTTTGGTGAATCGACAGCCATCGAAATTCAAATCATCCTTGTAATTCTGAACTTAATCAATACTTGTGAAAAAGAAAAAAATAACAACTGTTTTACATGCAAAGTTGACTTCGGACGGCGAGATTCTACAGTTGTACTCCTAGCAGCAGAAAGCCTGCATACAGCACATGGTGCTGACCACTGTGTGCGGACTGACCACCCTCAGAGGACCTGACCAGCACAATGAGTGGCTCCGAGGATGACCGGGGTCCGGGCCCCGACACGGGTGGCCTCTTCCTGAGGGCCAGTGACCGCTACCCGCGCACCCCGAAGTGTGCCCGCTGCCGTAACCACGGGGTGGTGTCGGCCCTCAAGGGCCACAAACGCTACTGCCGCTGGCGGGACTGTGTGTGCGCCAAGTGCACCCTCATCGCCGAGAGGCAGCGGGTCATGGCCGCCCAGGTGGCTCTCCGCAGGCAGCAGGCCCAGGAGGAGAACGAGGCCCGGGAGCTAGGGCTCCTGTACGGGCCCAACGGGCTGCTGCAAGTCAACCCGGAGTGCGTGGAGCTGTACCCGGAGGCCAAAGCCTACCTCAAGCCCCCGCCGCTGACCAGCAGTCACGTCATGCCCGGTCACGCTGACGTCACGGGCGGCCACAATGACGTCACCGATCTCCGCCATCCGCAGCAGCAGCAGGCGTCTGAGGAGGCTGGAGGCGGGAAGGAGGACCAGGTGGCTCCCTGCAGCCCTGTGGACGTCATCTCTCCCCCCTCACACCGCTCTCTCTGCTCCCCTCCTCCGCTTGAGTGGGCTCCGCACGGTGAGTACCTTTAGAGGCCGTTAGACCTGTAGACAGCGGCGACCCAGGGAGGGCAATACCGTTGAACAAGGAAAGCAAACTGCTTTGGGCTGTGTATACACTCTCCTGCTCGGGGTACTTCAGGGGTCACTAAGCCGTAACTGAAGCCCTATTGGAGAGGAATCAGATAGAAAGCCTGTAGCTTACGTTACTCTCTCCTTGAAGTACGTTTCGGGGTGGTTTTTAAAAAAACTATTTATTCTTTTTTTATTCGGGTGACTTAGCACCCGAAGCATTAAAGGAAGTTGTTGCATAGAACTTCACGAAAGCAGAAAATGAAACTGCTGCATGTTCACGCCTAATTAACCCAATGCTATAGGCTCAAAGAATATGAATGACTTGCCCTGTGTGTACAATTCCATGGGTACTTTGCCAATGACTTGGTTGCTGGAACATGAATTGTTAAGCGTTCTAAAAAAGCAGTGAAAGAACTGAATGATAATACAGACCCCTCTTCCTGACGATGTTGCGATACGTTTGTGTAATAATCAAGTATTTCATCTTCGGAGCACAGTTTCTCTCTGAAGTTCGCATCGTTGAGAGCAGTGCAATTCAACTGCACTTGCGTTTGTTTGCTTTGCTGTGTAGATACGCATCGTGCTCAGTCAGTCATTGCATTGCGCAGTATTGTATTCCATTCTTTTGGCATCGTACCGTACTGTATCGACGACAGTGCTTCCCCGCTTGCAGTCAAAGTGGGTTCCCCCCCTCACCCCCCCATCCCCCCATGCAAAAATCAGTCAAGCCATGCGTGCAGGAGAGAACAAAACCTTCCCTGTCGTGTGCACTGTTTCTCTGGCCGAGCACCCAGATCATTCTACAAAAGGGATCTTAACGTTTCCGTTTTTTAATGGGTTTTTTTTGTTTTGTTTTGTTTCGATCTCCTCTGAAAAAGATGGGGGAAAAAATAACTAGCACCCAACGCCCGCTTTATTCTAGGTGAAAAGGAGAAAGAGGAGGGAGAGAAAGAAGAGAAAGGAGAAAGATAGAAAATTTGGGGGGAGTGAGAAAAAGGAGAGAGAGAGAGAGAGAGAGAGAGAGAGAGAAGGGGTGGGGGAGAAAAAGGATAAGAAGAAGGAGGAGAGAGAGACAGTGACAGACAGACAGACATACAGACAGACATAGTGTGGCAAAGAGAGAGGGATGGGGAGAACTATAAAAAAAGGGGGGGGGGGAGAAAAAAAGAATGAAAGACAAGAGAGAGAAATAGACTGAAAAAGAAAGAGCAAGAGACAGAGATGTGGCAGAGACTGTTCAGTCCTACAAAAGACCCAACACCTGCCCCCCACAGGGTGCAGCGATTTCACAGACTCCCCCTCTATACACATGACTACAGGGGGGCAGGGGGGGGGAGAGGTGACATCACAGTTTCAGTTTCAGTAGCTCAAGGAGGCGTCACAGCGTTCGGGCAAATCCATATACGCTACACCACATCTGCCAAGCAGATGCCTGACCAGCAGCGTAACCCAACGCGCCTAGTCAGGCCTTGAGAAAAAAAAAAAAATATATATAGATAAGCTTACATAAATAAATAAATAAATAAATAAATAAATAATAATTATGATATAAAAAAGGTAGAAGTAATGAAAAAAAAAGACAACAATGATGATAAATAAGCAAATAAATGTAAAACATGAAGACCCACATTCACACATACACCCACACATGCATAACAGATATGCACCAAACACGCAGTTTCACAGATATGACATCACAACGAACGCATTGTACGGCTGGATCACAGGCTGTATAGTGCCCAAAACACAACTGGGCACTGACAATAATAACTCCACCCAGGAACCACATCAATAAATCATGGTGGCTACATCGGATCCCAAACACAATGAATAATTAATCGGAATATCCTTTCTTTTTTATTTTAGAGTTTCACACACACACACACACACACACTCACACACACACACGAGAGAGAGAGAGAGAGAGAGAGAGAGAGAGAGAGAGAGAGAGAGAGAGAGAGGTGGAGAAAGAGGGAGAGAGTGAGAGAGAGAATTTATAGTTGAAAGATGATCTGTTGTGCCGTGTTAGTGTGTGTATGTGTGTACGGCGGGTTAGATGTGTGTGTGTGTGTGTGTGTGTGTGTGTGGGGGGGGGGGGGGGGGGGGGGGGGGGGGGGGGTCATTAAACGCACGTGTACAATGACCATGTGCATGTATAATGCTTACTGTTGCATCTGTGTAAGGCGGAAATTTTCACATGGCTTGTGAAATCAGTCGGGGGAGGGGTGTGTGTGTGTGTGTGTGTGTTGGGTTGGCTCATGCAGATGGAACTGTGTGGCTTCTTATTGTTATATTTTGATATTTTCTATCATCATCATCCCCGCTGATGATGATGATGATGATAATGACTGCATAATGATAGTCATCATCATAATCATAATAATAATAATTTTTATATATACTTACTTAATTTTACATCATTATCCTCATCATCCTCAATCATCAAGATAATGGTAATAATTACCATAATAACATTTTTTGAAAACATGTTGTTGTTGTTGTTAGAAGTAGTAGTAGTATTCTATTATTGCCGTCGCCATCTTCCTCGTCACAACTGAGATACTTTATTATTATTATTATCATCATCATCATCATCATCATCATTATTATCATTATTATTATTATTATTATTATTATTATTATCAATTATCAGCTAATCAAACCGACAATTCTTCTTCAGGTTAATGTCTACTCACATCACCTACAGGTGATGGCCACACAAATAAAAGATGACACCAACATAACGCATAGATAATGCACAAGTAAATTCCGTCTTAATTAAAGCAAGAAATAAAGAGAGAGAAAAAAAAGAAAAAGAAGAAAAAAAATCAAACCAATCAATAAAAAAAAGGATGGAAAATGATGACTGTGATGATGATGATGATGATTATGATATGATACAGACAACAAAATAATAATAATAATAATAATAATAATAAGAAGAAGAAGAAGAAGAAGAAGAAACAATAAACAATAATAATAATAATAATAGTAATAATAATACTACAGATAATAACAATAATAATGATAATAATGATATAGCGCGCTAGCGCTGATTCTCGTGCAAAGAAAAACCAGCGTGCTTACACATCTGTCGATGACACGAATGCGTGACTCTAATT
The DNA here is from genome assembly GCF_041734735.1 of Babylonia areolata. Taxonomy (NCBI): domain Eukaryota; kingdom Metazoa; phylum Mollusca; class Gastropoda; order Neogastropoda; family Buccinidae; genus Babylonia; species Babylonia areolata. Next base: position 54,872,319 of record NC_134878.1, on the reverse strand, counting down.
CAGAGACATTCAGTGTGTGTGTGTGTGTGTGTGTGTGTGTGTGTGTGTGTGTGTGTGTGTGTGTGTGTGTGTGTGTTTTAAACATAAGCTGTGGTGCGGACACGTTTATTATATTTAACTCAACACACACACACACACACACACACACACACAAACAACAACAAAAAAAACAACAACAAAAAACCCCAACAACAACAAAACAAAAGTAAACAACAACAACAAAACAAAAGAAAACAAACAACAACCTACCCTTCTAAATCACTGTGAAATTCAAGATCTATGCTTGCTTCTTCACCTGTAGCCAAGAACCTTCCTTTTTACCCCCCCCCCTCACCCCCTACCCCTCCCCAGCCCCTCAACCCCCACCACCGCCCGCCAAAGCTACTGGGGCTTTGTAGAAAAAAAAATCTATTATTTTGTTAATTTATTTATTTATTTCTTAGCGGGTGCACATTACCACTTTGGCTTATTCTCATCTTTCGTATCACTGGCCAGAATTAAGGTGGGGGGACAAATTGTGCTGTGGTTAATTCTAAAAAAATGTGAGCTGCAGGGGTGGCCAGGAGCGTGACGGTGTGTGTGTGTGTGTGTGTGTGGAAGAGAAAGGTTGTGTGTGTGTGTGTGTGTGTGTGTGTGTGTGTGTGTGGAAGAGGAAGTAGGGGTGGGTGGTGTACAGTTATAACAACAGCATGTGTCAGACCAGCCTTTATATAGGGGTACCTCCCCACCCTAGTCCCCCACCCACCCACCCCGCCCCCCTATCAGCTGACGTACGGAGGGTGGATTGTAATGAATCCCTTCACCTTCACACCACCGCTCACCCCGTGAAACACACGGAAGAGTGACTCGCTTTCCTTTTCTTCTTCTTCTTCTTTTTTCTTGTTCCTTTTCCTATCCCCCCCCCTTCCGTCCACCACTTCCCCACCCTGAGCCGGGTATGTGTGGTTGCAATTAAGGCTGTGCTATATATGTGAGGGTTCTAGCGATGAAGGTGATGATAATGATGACCGAGGATGCTAGTTAGGGTAATGGTGTATGTATATATCTATATATATATATATATATATTTGATTATTTCAATTAAACGTCTTTGCACGAAATATGGTAGTGATGGTGATGAAGGTGATGGTTTGTTAATCATGATGATGGCGATTATTATTATTATGGTAGTGGTCTTCTGCCTGGATTTAATTGAAACAAACGCATTTGCGCGACATGTGGTGGTCACAATCATCACCATGGTGGTAAGGAAGAGGATGGTGGTCGCGATGATGATGATGGTGATGATTTTTGAAGATGATAATGTTGAGACCTGCATCATTCTCTCTCTCTCTCTCTCTCTCTCTCCCCCTGCCATTATGTATTTGTAGCTAAGACTTTTAACTCTCTCCATACGAACGGCGAAAGAGACGACGACGTTAACAGCGTTTCACCCCAATTACCACCATCAAAATATTGCAAGCGGAAGGCTCTTATACTGAAGAGGTGAATATTGACAAAGAATACCACAATTCTGACGACGGAAGCTAAAGGTTGGGTCATTCAGACACCCACTGGACATCCGAGGGGTCTGTGTAGAGGAGAAGAGAGGACTGGCCGTACTGAGTGAGTTAATTTGAAAAAAAAAAAAAAATGACGAACATAGCGCTCACTAAAAAAAAAAAAAAAAAAAGAAGACAGAAGTCTACCACACAAATATTGGAACGCACCGAAAAATCATATGTAAAATATGTAACGAAATAACCACTTACTGTTAAACAAGAAAAAGGATCTACGTTAGCAGATCCATACATACATGAATAAAATAAAGCACAACAGGTGCATGATTAAGTCACATGTCAACACTTAAAGTTTGCACCACTACATTACGCATAACCTGCCTTCATACGTCGCAGTCTAATTCTAAATGAAAAACTATGATCAGTCAGTCCAGGCACCAACCTCGATGAACACACATTCATTTTTATCTGTACGACTGCACATGTAATCTGAAGAATGTCTGTTTGTCTGTCTGTTTATCTATCTATCTCTGTATAATATATATTTTTATATATGCTATATATATTGATATATACGCACTCACCACATATTCTCTCTCTGCACACACACACACACACACACACACACAGAGCTTTGGTATATGGTGAGTACATTAATTTAGAGAGGATGGTAGATCATGATTAGCACATGCATGTGCCATTTTCTTTCCCTCCTTATTAACATAATAATAATAATAATAATAATAATATAATTATTATCATCAGGATTAATTTATTTATTCCAGATTCCGGATGGTCTGCCTCGCGTGTGCGTGCGTTCACGGCTAAACTGATTCAGTTGACAATGTAATGTAAATTATTTCATCTTTTTTTTTTTTTTTTTTAAAGATTATTGCTTCGATTACATTGCTTCTTATAAAGCAGCGTGATCTTGCCCAAGACCTGATATATATGATAGTTATGATGACGACGACGACGACGATGATGATAATGATGATGATGGTGATGATTATTATTACCATTATTGTTATCATGACTATTGTTAGTAGTAGTAGTACTAGGAGGAGGAGGAGGAAGAGGAGGAGGAGCAGCAGCAGGAGTTACAGTACTGTTTCTCCATCTCCATCGTCGTCATCATCATCGTCTTATTATCATGATACACAATGTACCTTATATGTATGTGCACGTGCACGCGTCACTGAACATGTGTGTTTGCGACGAAGCGTAAGCAACAAGAGGAAAGAAAGGAAACGAAAAAAAGAAAGCGAAAACGATAAGAAACTAAATTAAAAAAAAACCAAATAAATAAAAAAAACACCTTCACCACAGAAATAACACCAGCTGTTGCTCATCGAATCATTCACCATGATTATTCTCTCCAATTTCAGTCATAACCACGTCCAATTTTTTTCTAATCGTGGCAAAGCCTTTTACCACGTTTTTGTTTCGTACACTAGTATATCGTTACTCACCCCTCCCCCTACTTTTTACTCCCCCCCCCACACACAACCACCCACCCACCCACCCACCACTATAACCTCCTTAAAAGTATTCACAGCCTCACACAACCCCCTCACTTATTACACCCCCCCCCCAAACCCACCCAGCACCCTCCTCCATCCCCACCCACACATCTACAACGCTAAAAGAAACGAAAGCAATGTCAGATGTGGCAGTGTAATGTTACACCATTTCAAAACGCCAGGACGTGTTACAAAATCAATGTAGAAACTGTTGGGGGGAAAAAAAGAAAGAATAGGAAAGAAAAGGGAGGGACCGGGGGGGGGGGGGAGGGGGAGACACGAAAACTCACAAACACAGGTTAGCTAACAGAGCAGATAGGACACAATAACAGAGCACAACAAAGATAGATAGATAGATAGATAGAGAGAGAGAGAGAGAGAGAGAGAGAGAGAGAGAGAGAAGGGGGTGAGGGGGAGAGACAGACAGACAGAAAGTTAGTGTTGCACAGTAAAACGTACCACCAGCTCTATTTACAACAGACTGCACAATAAAACATAACCACAATCTCTACACTACTCGGAACTTTTTTTAATTTTTTTACTTTTGATGTTAAACCAATAGCTATATATCAATAAGACAATGATCACTACCCTTGTTACACCTATAGATAGGAAGCAAAACCAGAAGGACAAAACAAAGATTTCAATCTCCTCAAGTCATCGACAAGGGTATATATCCTCAAATAGTTAAATCAAGCGCGAGCATCCACACACACACACACACACACACACACACACACACACACACACACACACACACACACACACACACACACACACACACACAGAGAGAGAGAGAGAGAGAGAGTAGATATTATTATTTTTCTTTCAGGACTACGTACTAAATTATCTAAACTATACCTAACGGGGGTTGGGGTGGGGATGAGGAGACCTTCAAGTGTAGTTGTTATGTATACGAGTGGGGAAACACACACACACACACACACACACACACACACACACACACACACACACAATGGTACGGACTGTTGCCGTCAACTTCGCCAAGGTTGAATGATTCTGGTATAAATCTTCTCAGTGTCAGCTCCTCTCTGTCTGTCTGTCAGTCTGTCAGTTTCTCTCCGTGGAGGTTACACACACATGGACGAGTGCGCTTTGAAACACACACACACACGCCCCCCCCCTCCCGTCCCCCTCCCCACGTACGTAAAGCACTGGCATACTGACATCAATGCAAATGCATGAAGAGATTGTGATGCATACCTGTTGTGTGCATACATGCACATAGATAGACAGGAAGCCTCTGTATACGATGGGACAAAGAGGGGTGGGGTGAGGGGAGGGGTGGGGCGGGGGTGGGGGGCTGGGGTGGGGATGGAACGAAGGGGGAAGTATGGTGAAGGAAGAGAGGTGTGAATCCCCACCCCCAAACCCCACGTTGCGTTCTTAGTTCTTCTTTTCATGACACCTCGCCGCTTTTATTATGGAGTATCGTTCGTTATGACGCGAAAGTGATTACATTTATTTATCAATTTATCTAATTCTCTCTCTCTCTCTCTCTCTCTCTCTCTCTCTTTCTCTCTCTCTCTCTCTCTCAATATATATATATATATATATATATATATATATATATATATATATGTGTGTGTGTGTGTATGTATATATATATATATATGTGAGTGTGTGTGTGTGTGTGTGTGTGTGTGTTCGCGCGCGTGAATGTGTCTGTGTACGTGTGCATGAGCATGTGGGTGCTGTATATAATCATGATACTCATATTCTACTTTTATTCTGTTTCTGTCATTTTTAGAGTGGGCCGTCGCTACGATAAAGAGAGAGAGAGAGAGAGAAAGAGAAGAAGAAGAAGAAGAAGAAGAAGAAGAAGAAACAAATTTGCACTCTGATACTAAATTCATTTCTAAAACACTTACATGCAAAAAGGTTAAGGAATTAAGCAAAACAACAACAACAAAACGTTTAACAACAACCCCCTCCCCCCAAAAAAAACACACACAACAAAACCCAAAAAACAACAACAAACCAACAACAACAAAACAAAAGCTGAAAATAAAACAAGGAATTAACACAGTAACCTAACAGAAAATGAAAAAGGGCATAAGTAAAGTAAATACAAAAGATCTTTCTTTTTTTTCTCGGTTTTTCTTTTCCTTTTTTTTTTTAAATGGAAGGCTAAGAAAAGGAAACGGGAAGAAAGAACCAAAAAGAAAATGAATCGGTTCACACTAGGATGACAAATTATAGTTCACCGACACTTCGGACACAGACAAAAACAAACAAAACAACAACAACAAAAAACCCAAAAGAGAAGAAAGAAAGCACAAGAAACATATAGGAAGGAAACAAATCAAAACAAAAATGAAAAGAAAAGGGGAGAAAGAAAGAAAGAAAGAAGACAGAATGACAGAAACAAGAGTTTCAGTTTCAGTTTCAGTAGCTCAAAGAGGCGTCACTGCGTTCGGACAAATCCATATACGCTACACCACATCTGCCAAGGGACACAGAACGACCGAAAGGGAAACACACACACACACACACACACACACACACACACACACACACACACACACACACACACACACACACACATCTTGTAACTGAATATTGTAATGAATCTAAACAAAGAACAAAAAAACCTATTAAAAAAACAAAACATAACATAACATAACAAACAAACAAACAAACAAACAAAAACACACACACAAAAACAGGCGTATGGCTCGTTCACATGTATAGGCAGACATAATTATGTACAAACACGTGAACTCTTACGAGTGCGCGCGTTCACACACACACACACACACACACACACACACACACACACACATATATATATATATATATATTGTGTTTATATATGTGCGTGTATGTATGTATGTATGTATGTACACACACACACACACACACACACACACACACACATATATATATATATATATATATGTGTGTGTGTGTGTGTGTGAGGGTGTGTGTGTGTGTGTGTGTGAGTGTGTGTTTATTTTATTTTTATTTACTTTTATTCATTATTATCCTTTTTTTATTTCTTGCTTCCTCGTTCATGACAGACTGTCAATCAACTGATGTTTAACCTTCCAAATAATTTCACGAAGTCGGAATAAATATCCAGACTATTAATTCTTAATCATAATGCCAATTTATCGACCCGTCAGTCGAACGAGGTTACAAAACGTCATGAATACCGTGACAGCCCGTGCCACTGGTGACTGACTGAATACTTAAGTAGGGCCGGGGTCGGCCTGGATGTGAGGCGTCCGTCTGGGAAGCGAGAGAATCTTATAACACAGAGTGCACTGTACTGTTCCGATCCCGCGAGACGTATAGAACTCCGTGTTCGATCCCCCACACTCTCTCATCCTGTCGGCGACGTTTCTTTTAACTGCCCGGTTAGCTCAGTCGGTAGAGCATGGGACTCTTAATCCCAGGGTCGTGGGTTCGAGCCCCACATTGGGCGATTTTTTTTTTGTTTTTTTTGTGCTTATCTATTACTTATTCCCCCCTTTTTTTTTCTTTTTTTTCTCAAGGTATGACTAAGCGCGTTGGGTTACGCTGCTGATCAGGCATCTGCTTGGCAGATGTGGTGTAGCGTATATGGTTTTGTCCGAACGCAGTGACGCCTCCTTGAGCTACTGAAACTGAAACTGAAATCTCTCCCAGAATTTTATCCACCTCCACTGGATGGACCCTTGAGTGGTGGTCTGGACGCTAGTCTTTAGGATGAGAACGATAAACCTACCCGTGTCCCCTGTGCAGTATGCAATTAACGCACGTTAAAGAACCCACGGCAACAAAAAAAAAGGGGGGGGGGCGGTCCCTGTCAAAATTCCGCAGAAAAATCCATTTTGATAAGAAAACAAATTACACTTGCAGGTTAAAAGAAACAAACCAAAACAACAACAACAACAACAAAACAAACAAACAAACAAACAACAACAAAAAAAAGACGTGGTGGCACTCTGATTATAGCGCAACGCTTTCCCTGGGTAGAGCAGCACCCGACTTTCACACAGAGAAAATCTGTGATGACAAAAAGAGTAACTCAACACAATACAAATGGTTATTGTCATCATCATCATTATCCTCCTTCTCATCACTATAACTCAATTTCAATATGTTAATTGATTTTGTCAGCAACAAAATCAGTTTTCATGCATGTGCACATTTGTTGTTTGTTTTATGTTGAGGAATATGGCACCCTTATACCTGGAATTATCAACAGAAAGAAAGAAAGAAAGAAAAAAAGTATAATAAAACAAAATAAACGTGCACGTGCACGTGGTATTTCCTATCACAACGTGTTCATAAACACTGTTAATAAAACCGAATACAAAATTTCATTTCCAGTTATGCATAGAATACGTGCATAAAACGTTCTGACGGAAGCAGAGATAGATACGTGAACACATTTTCTCACAGTTTGCAAGTGATATTCAAAGTAAGTAATTTTCTGCCTTTAAAACGACTTTCCATCGATGAACAGATCGATCGGTCTATCAATGCACACACACACACACACACACACACACACACACACACACACACACACACACACACACGTTTTCTCTTTCAAATAGGATTCCAAACTACATCGCTCTCATTTCCAATAATTCACTCGGCCATTCCCACGTTTGCTTGTTTTACCGTTCATTCATTCATTCATTCATTCATTTACAAAGTGTCATACATGCGGAATCATTATTTAATCATACTCAGTCTTGATATCGGCCCCTGATTTACGGTTGGCTTGGTTCAAAACCGAACTGATTTGATAGTAAATTATATTCACAACCAATAAACATTCATCCGTATTTCTACACACACGCACACGTGCATGACGCTACAATATGCAGCTAACCAACCGTAACCACTCCTTAAACCCCTTACCCCTCCCCTCCTTCCAGCCTTGAAAAAAATCACAAAAAATCACACACACCCACACACACACAAAAGTATCAGGGAACGCGCGGCTTTTAACGATTCCTATTTGTTTTTCCGGTTTTTTTGTTTGTTTTTTTTTGTTGTTTTTTAAGTGTCATTTTTCTTGTTTGTGTTTATAATGTTTTCTTTTTAAGCAATGGATACGTGATCTCTCTACGGAGGACAACAAATATTTCAAATGTTAAGACACTGACACTTTGTTTGAAGAAAAAACAAACAAACGAACAAAAAACAACAACAACAACAAATACCCCCTTTTAAAAATATCTCTAAGAAACCTAAAAAAAACAACAACAACAACAAAACCCAAAAAACCACCTCCATCTCCCAACCCTCCTGTACCCTCAAATCCTCTTACTTGCCAAAACATACATGTCTCTAAATAATTATTCTATTATTTTGTTTTATTCGTCCCCACTGTCCTTTTCTTTCTTTCTTTCTTTCTTTTTCTTTATTTCCATAGAATAATATATCTCTTTTGTTTCCCTTGTATTCAAGCTAAATTAATCGACCCAGGTTTCCTTTCTTTCTGTTTGTCTTTCCTTGTTTTCTCCCATTTGTTTCCCTTTGATTCAAGCTGCGTTTGTCGGGTATTTGTTTACAAGTTTGTTTGTTGCTGCCATTTGCTTATTATCGGGGGGGAAGATGGGGGGCGGTGGCGGTGCTGTAGTTATTATAAGTTTGAGATAACTTTCTTTTTTTTTTCTTCTTCTTTTAAAAAAAAGTTCTTTACTGTGTACAAATTACTAGAATATTCCCATTAATAAAACGTTTTTTAGCAGCCAAAATGTCTGCATGACCATTTATTGTGTCTTCAACAAGTGGAGACGGGGAGAATGAGAAGGGATATCAGGAAAACAAAAACTACACACACACACACACACACAGAAGACAGGAGACATACATTGTTTCCGATAGGGGAGGCTTTTTTTTTTTTTTTGCACACCTGTTCTTTGTTCAAAACCAGGTTCTCAACAGAAAGCGCTACATTAAGTGAAACCAATGCAGCCATAAATGACACAACAAAGAACATGCACCTGCAGTGCAGCACACACATACCCCTTCCCACAACCAATACTAACACAGCCAACATACACACACACACACACACACACACATACACTGTCTGTCTGTCTGTCTTTCCCCCTTCCCCGTCATGATATCAAAATGAAAAGACGTTAAATTGAAGAAAGAACAAACACAGACACTGACAGACAGAATGAGAGGCGCGTGCAGATATTTCTCCAACGATTTTGGACGTCTGTTTTGTTGAAGAAAAAGTCTGAAATGCAATGTAGGCGTAATTTTGCTATTTCTTAACAATTGTAGATCATTATTATTATCATCACCGTCATCGTTATCATCCTCATCATTTGTTGATAACAGCCGAAATTAGGGTTGAAAAATACGCTGAAAACCTCCTAAAAAAAAAATCCAACGAACTGAATCAAAATGCTTACACTGACAGATTTCCCTTTGAAATAAAACAATATAATTCTTTTCACAAACAAAACACAATCGGCATCGCTGCAAACTGCACGTAGGGCTGGGCAGAGCGAATGTCGCCAGCCGTTTCCATTAAACTGCCAGCAGGGTGGAAGAAAGTCCTCGCAAGGAAACAGATTAAAAGATATCTATATAAAACAGCCATGTGTAAAACAGCATTGGAATAGACGTGCCCTTCCTGCGCAGTGTTTACAACCACACTATTGTAGTCCTCACTAAAGCAGCCATGCCATATATATATATATATATATATATATATATATATATATATATATATGTGTGTGTGTGTGTGTGTGTGTGTGTTAGATATTTGCTAACAGTCAGAAATTAAGAAGGGCGAGGAATTTCAGCACTGCCTAAGCTGGCTAAGTTCTATTTTAGCTTATTTTAGCTTATATTAGTTCACTTGTTCTTAGCTTGGGGTTTTGGTTAATCATTTTAGTTTTTAGCAAAGTTCAGCGTTATCAAAGCTGCCTCAGCTTCACATACCAAATTTTTACTTAGTTTATAGCTTCATTCAGTTTAGCCCAGTCAAGGCCGAGGCCTTTGAAACACGACTGGCTTGAGCTGAGATTTTGTCCTGTCCGTTTGTGTTGTATTGAGCACAAGCTCCAAACTAAAACACCTATAGCTGGGAAATAGAGAAAGACTATTTGAAAAAACAACAAAAAAAAAACAAAACAAAACAACGAAAACAAAACAAAATAAACAAACAAACAAACAAAAAAACAAGAGTGAATTACAAGTCATTTTGATTATCAAAGTGAGTCTTATTTCACAAACCACGGATTTTTTGTTTTTTTAATTTTTTTGTGTCTTTCTCCTTTCCCTAGCTATACGTATTGCACAGCTCAGTTGTTTTTTTTTAATAGACTAAACAATCATCTTTTATTTTTATCGCCGCCGTATGTAAGGAAATACAATACAAAAACAACAACCAGAAAAAAACCCCAAAAAAAAACCAACAACATTAAAATGCATTTTAATTCCTCCGTTTAGAAAGAACAACATATCTCGTATTTCTCCCATCTGTCTCCACCTAGCTAGCTGCCTATATCCATCCATCGTCTTTACAGCTCAAAAAGTTGTCTTGCTGTGTCTTCCCCCAGTGAAACGAGCCCGACTGGACAGCGACATGGACAGCCCCGAGTTCACTGCCCGCCTGCCCACCACCACCACCACCCCCACCCCCACCCCCATCATCACCGCCCCCAGCAACAGGAGCGTCTCCCCGCGCCATCACCTCCACCCCCTGCCCTTCCCCTCCCTCCACCCCATGCTGTCCCCCCACCCCCACGTCGCTCACCACCAGCTGCACACCACCAGCTCCACAACCACCACCACCACCATCGCCAACACCACCACAACAACCACCTCCAGCACCCGCACGGATACGACCTGAGCCTGAAACCCTCGGACAACAGCAACAGCAGCAGCAGCAGCAGTGACAGACCCAGGGAAGCTGCCAGCAGCGAGGCTCCAGCAGTGGTGATCAGGGAAGAGGAGGAAAAAGAAGAGGAGGAGGAGGAGGAGGGGGACCCCCGTCACGCTCCCCTGGACAACGCCCCCCAGCTCCTCATCCCCAGCCTCCCCTCTCCCTGCCAGACCCGCCTCCCCTCAATCCGCCTCCTCCCCCAAGCCCCCCACAACTACCGCCACCTCTTCCTCCTCCTGGCCCGACTCCCCGGCCAGCCCGGGTCAACGTGACCCAGATCGCGGCAGCGAGTCGGAGCGCTCCTCGGCAGGCGGAGCCGGGGCCGGGGCGGCTTCTTCCTCAGCTACAGCGGCGGCGGACTTGACTCTGAAGCAGGGCCGGTCGGAGAGCGGCGAGGCGGAGGGCAGGAGGTCGTCGGAGAACGGCGGAGGGGGCGGGGCGGCGGGCGACGTGGCGGGCTCCTCCCCGGGCCGCTCCCCGCTGGACCTGCTGTGCAGGGTCTTCCCGCACGTGAAGCGCGAGGCGCTGCAGTCCTCGCTGGACGGCTGCCACAACGACGTGCTGCTGACCATCGAGAGCCTTCTCAACCAGCACACCCACCCATCCCACCCCCACAGCAACCACCACCCCCAGCACCTCCCCAGGTCGCTGGCCTCCTCCTTCCTCACCGCCGCCATGCCCCCCCACCACCCACCCCGCCTGCCCCTCCCGCCCCTGACCGCTGCCGGTGGTGGTGGTGGTGGTGGAGCTCCTCCCCTCGGAGGGGCCACCTCCCAGACCTCCCCGCCCTCCCTCCCTGTGGGGGGCCTTCTCCCTCCCTCCTCGTACCTGACGCCTTCCTTAGGGCTCGGGGCGGCGGCCGCCGGCTTCAAGTCGGCCTTCTCGCCCATCTCCCAGCCACCCACGGCCCACCTCAACTCCATCCGGTACATGTACGCCGCGGCCGCCGCGGCCTCCGGCAGGAACGTGGCTTTGCTGCCCTACTCGCCCCTGCTGCCCAACCTGACGGCTCGGGGCTACGGCTACAGCTAGAGCAGCTCCACCACCTCCAGGCCCTGTCCCCACTGTGCAGGGAGAACCTGATGCACAAGTCTCGGCGTTGGACTCTTTACGTAGTTTCCGTGCTGCTCCAGACAGTTTAACTCTCTGAAAGACAGATCCTTGAAGGCAGAGAGGAAATCCTGCTTGCACAGAGAGAGAGAGCGTGTGTGTGAGAGAGAGAGATCCTTAAAGGCAGAGTGAGATCCTTGCGGGCAGAGAGGGATCCCTGCTGGCAGATATATATATATATATATATATATATATATATATATATATATAGAGAGAGAGAGAGAGAGAGAGAGAGAGAGAGATTCTTGCAGGCAGAGAGAGAGAGAGAGAGAGAGAGAGAGATGTCCTCGCAGGCAGAGATCCTTGCAGGCAGAGAGAGAGAAAATCACTGCAATGCAGAGGACTTTTCACGCATGTCTGGTTATTGGAAATTTTTGTTAAGTTTCAGTACTCCCTGATATTGCTCCGGACGTTAACCCTTCGAAGGAAGAGAGACAGAGAGAGAGAGAGAGAGAGAGAGAGAGAGAGCGTCGCAGCAGAACGAACGCAAACCTTGTGCCTGAGAATGTGAAATTCAGTTTTCCTTCCTTTTAGAACCATTCTTTGAGGGAAGGAAGGAGCCGCCCCAGCTCCACAAAGAAAACTGAACAACGTTGTGATGCAGCGGGACACAGAACAATGCAATGCAAAGTCTTACAACACTGTGGTCCCTGGCTGATGCCGTGTTCTAATGGAGTCTCCCGTCGGACCGACGGACGAGTAGGCAGGCAGGCATATCTGTCGGTGTGTGTCCTCATATTATGGGAGAAGAGGCCGATTCTGGATGCGCAGCACTTCCCACAGGTGTTGCAAGGGAAAACGTCTCCAGAAGTTGAGCCCTGCTTCCTTCGCCCGCGCTTCTCCTTAATGGCCAGCGTTCTCTTGTTTTCAAACGTCTTTATGCCACTAGAGCACAGCATCCTCCAGCGAGAGCGGTCAAAGGCATCAGTTTCCCAGGAAGCGATTTCTATGCCGTGCACATACTGACAAAACTCCGGGCGTCACCGGTCAGCCAAGTGAACCTGAATCACTAGGAACTGACTGACAATGTCACTGTTCATTCATTTACACATGAAGTTACCCGAGCTTGTACAATCCAGTCTGGCATGATGAAAACGTTTCCAAGAACCATGTGAAAACTTGTCTCATTATCGTCTTTATTTCGAAGCATCTTTTTTGTTAAATTAATGTGTCCCGCTTTTACTGTGGGGTTGATTACCAACTGAGAAAGCCTGTTAGTTGACTTGTCTCCGATTGGGACTCAGAATGATGGGTTTTTTTTTAACAAAGGGACAAAACGTAGACGTGGGAAATGTGTTCCATACTGTTTGGGCCTTCCACTTTGTCTCTCCCTCCCTCCCTTCTCCCCCCAACACGCACGCACGCACGCACACACACACACACACACACACACACACATACATGCGCGCGCGGAAACAGATACAGACAGTGTTGAAGGCTCTTGAACTGACCTTAATGAAATTGGAACTAAGAATGCAAACGTATGCACACTTGGACATGTTTGAAAATGCTGTTTGTGCTTGATCATTAAATCTTATGTATGTCGTGGCGAAATGAAAATGTTTTAAAACTGTGTTCGTAAAGGGGAGAGGATGACAAAATATAAACACTGTCAAGTACTGAACCTATTCGTTTCCGGCAAACACGCTTCGAATTTTGCGCCCATGGCGAGAAGCGAAAAAAAAAAAAAAAATCAATGAAGACAGACACGTCGAACTTGAAGACTCTGGATTAGCCAGTTAGAAAACAAATCTTGTGCTGGTGTTATTGTGGAATGGCAATGGTCTCATTAACATTGTGTTATCTGTTAATGACACCAAGCAATAAAGATATATAACAGTCTAACTGAAAGATCAAACGACGGACTTACATACCAAGATTTCTTACCCAAGTCGGAAATGGTACACACAAGAATCCTTACGCGAGTCGGAAATGGTACATTGATAATTTCTTCTTTTTATTTCTAATAGGTTTGGAATGAGTGAGTATAGAATTACTTATTGAAAAAAAAAAAATGAAAAAAGAGAAAAATATTCGCGTTGGTCTGAAATAAAAATTCTTATGCGTGTATAATATGATGGAAATCTTGCATGCGTCTATGATATGACTTGAGTGATATAACATTGCTGCCTGTCTGGGGTGATTTTACTGATAAACCAAGAAGTCTTGAATGAGTTTCACTCTGTTTCGCGTGTTCTGAATTATCGAATTATCCAGTGCAAGCAATAACAATATTCCAAGATCGATATCGCATAAGAATTGATAACTGATTTTTATGCCTGTATGTAATGATAATGTAATGTCTGGCGGTGACCGTCGCAATTGTGTGAAAATTCTTGTGCAAATAATATTATATTATGATGGTGTGTGTGTGTGTGTGTGTGTGTGTGTGTGTGTGTGTGTGTGTGTGGCAATATCAATGTGCTAACGATATGCATGCATAAAGTGTTGATACAAGCTATTCGATGACAGTATGATGATAATGACAATGCTCCAGGAAGTGATACAAAGCTGAATAAATCCACATTAAGTTTAAAGAAATAGATAAAAATGTCGTGTTCATTTTACATTACTTCATATCCTCATATCTAAATTTTCATTTGTCTATTGTCGATCTATTTATTATGCTTTGCTGTTAGCGTGTTTGTCCTTTCGTGTATATTCAAGTGTTCGCATCCTCATTGTATGCTTATGTTCTTGATGGGGTATCTAAACATCTGATTTCTCATCCCTCCCCTCACCCCCCCCCCTTCCCCATCCCCAACTTACTCTAGCTGATAAAAAAAACAAAAAAACAACCACCCAAAAACATCAACTGCAAATCATTGAAATCTTTTAACACAGACAATGCGTTGGGTTATATTTTGGTTCCGTCCTGTTGTTGCCGACTATCGCCGAATGATTTGTCTCATGTTTTGAACACTGCATTTCACACACACACACACACACACACACACACACACACACACACACACACACACACACACACACACACACACAGTCATTGGGATTTTGGAATCTCACGTCATTGATAATGATCATAAATAATAAATAATTGATAATGATCAAGTGCATCTTTTACAAGTGTTATAATTCTCTCTCTCTCTCTCTCTCTCTCTCTCTCTCTCTCTTTATATATAAGGTTATTGTGTGAAACATTTTCAATGAATTCGGTTTCTCTATCACTGAGAAAATGCTTGTCAACAAGCGGTTCACTTTTTTTGGGGGGACACTCGATATAAGGAGAATAAGAAAGAAAAAAGGGACGATACGAAAATACAATATTGAGAGAGAGAGGAGTAAGAACAAGGCTGTTTAATGAATCTGTATCATTTGTGCGCCACTTGTAACTGGCATATACTTATAAAAGTTATTGAAATAATGTATACTCTGTACAGGTCCACGGTTGTTCGTGTTCACGATGACTATTGCAGGATGAATGTGCTTTGAGTGCTCTCTTTTTATTTTTTCTCTTTTCTTTTTGATCGCTCGGTGCATGTCTATATGAAGACTTTTTGTCAACACTACCTGATTTGAACTGTTCCAATAAAGTTATGTTTTGGTGGTTCCCGACCAGCTGTTTTGTGTCTGCTCGTCCCGTTTTCTCTGTATCTCCGTCTCTGTCTTTTGTTCTCTGTCTCTGTCTCTCTCGACGCGCGTGTGTCTGTTTCTTGAATGAGTGCGTGCGTGCGTGCATGTATTTGTATTTTCTTTCTTTTCTTTTTTTTATCAGAACAGATTTCTCTGTGTGAAATTCAAGCTGCTCTCCCCAGGGAGAGCGCGTCACTACACTGACAGCGCCACCTATTTTTTTAGTATTTTTTCCTGCGTGCTGTTTTACTTGTTTTTCCGATCGAAGTGGATTTTTCTACATAATTTTGCCAGGGACAACCCTTTTGTTGCCGTGGGTTCTTTTACGTGCGCTAAGTGTATGCTACACACGGGACCTCGGTTTATCGTCTCATCCGAATGACTAGCATCCAGACCACCACTCAAGGTCTAGTGGAGGGGGAGAAAATATCGGCGGCTGAGCCGTGATTCGAACCAGCGCGCTCAGATTCTCTCGCTTCCTATGCGGACGCCATCACTAATGTATGCGACTTGAGCGTGCGTGTATGTACGTGCGTGCGTGCGTGCCTGCGTGTGCTCTTTAGTGTGTGTTTGTGCGTGCGCACACTTTTCGTGTGTGCATGCCTGCGTGTGTGAGTACGTTTGTGTGTACGAGAACGCGCGCGTGCGCACGCACGACACATCCCTTCACGTGTATTTTTTTCTCCTCTGTGTATTTCTTCTTAATAATACCTCTCTCCTGTAGCTTTCTTTTCTGCTTCTTTCTACACAGCCAGCCACAGACAGACACAGCCAGCCACACAGACACAGCCAGCCACAACCATCCACAGACAGCCACACAGACACAGCCAGCCACACAGACACAGCCAGCCACACAGACACAGCCAGCCACAACCATCCACAGACAGCCACACAGACACAGCCAGCCACAACCAGCCACAGACAGCCACACAGACACAGCCAGCCACAACCATCCACAGACAGCCACACAGACATAGCCAGCCACAACCATCCACAGACAGCCACACAGACACAGCCAGCCACACAGACATAGCCAGCCACAACCATCCACAGACAGCCACACAGACACAGCCAGCCACAACCATCCACAGACAGCCACACAGACATAGCCAGCCACAACCATCCACAGACAGCCACACAGACACAGCCAGCCACACAGACACAGCCAGCCACAACCATCCACAGACAGCCACACAGACACAGCCAGCCACAACCAGCCACAGACAGCCACACAGACACAGCCAGCCACAACCATCCACAGACAGCCACACAGACACAGCCAGCCACAACCATCCACAGACAGCCACACAGACACAGCCAGCCACAACCATCCACAGACAGCCACACAGACACAGCCAGCCACAACCATCCACAGACAGCCACACAGACACAGCCAGCCACAACCATCCACAGACAGACACACAGACACAGCCAGCCACAACCATCCACAGACAGCCACACAGACATAGCCAGCCACAGACAGACACAGCCAGCCACACAGACACAGCCAGCCACAACCATCCACACAGACACAGCCAGCCACAGACAGACACAGCCACAGCCAGCCACAACCATCCACACAGACACAGCCAGCCACACAGACACAGCCAGCCACACAGACACAGCCAGCCACAACCATCCACACAGACACAGCCAGCCACACAGACACAGCCAGCCACACAGACACAGCCAGCCACAACCAGCCACATAGACACAGCCAGCCACACAGACACAGCCAGCCACAACCATCCACACAGACACAGCCAGCCACACAGACACAGCCAGCCACACAGACACCTTCACCTTCACCTTCACCTCTCCCGTAGTCTGGGTTCAGACCGTTGGGGCACCGCTGCTGACCTGGCCACCACTCCTCTCCACTCTTCACGGTTTTCTGATTTCCTCAGGGCGTCACCGAGCGTCAAGCCTGTCCACCCCCGGATGTTGTCTTCCCATCTCTTCTTCTGCCGTCCTCTCCTTCTGCCTCCTTGTACGGTGCCTTGCAGGAACGTTTTGGCAAGACCAGATGATCGGGAGATGTGTCCATACCATCTAAGTTTGCGTTTTTTCACTATGGACAGAAGGTCTTCGTAGGGTCCAATACTTTGCTGGATTCTGTTCTTCACTTCCGTGTTAGTGATGTGGTCTCTGTAGGAGATGCCAAGTAGTCTACGAAAGCATCTCATCTCGACAGCTTGGATTCTTCTCTCGATGTCTGCAGTCAGGGTCCAAGTCTCGCAGGCGTAGAGCAATATTGATATAACCAGGGAACGCATCAGTCTGATGCCACACAGACACAGCCAGCCACAACCAGCCACATAGACACAACCAGCCACACAGACACAGCCAGCCAGCCACACAGATAAAGCCAGCCACAGCCACAAACAGCCACAGCCAGCCACAACCATACAGAGCCAGCCACAGCCAGCCACACAGACACAGCCAGCCACAACCATACAGAGCCAGCCACAGCCAGCCAGTCACAGCCAGCACCAGTTCCAACAGTCCGAAAGCGTCAATTTTTTTTTTTTTTGGGGGGGGGGGGGGGGGGGAGTCCGAAAGCACGGCCAGGGACAGAGAAAGAACAAAAAAACCTGACCACATACTAGTCGTTCCAAGCTCTCGGCACGTGCCATTTCCCAGCAGTGGACGCAATGCGAGTAGGAGTTGATTAAAAATGCAAACGACCTTTCGACGCCAGACAATATCGGAGGGCAACTTGCTGGCAAACACTTTCGCCACGGACTACTTCCGCCGTTCCATCAAACCTTCCCCAGCCGAACCAAGTCACAGGTACACAGTCACACCTGTGTACTGGGCGGAGTCGGTGAGGAAACTCGGAGAAAAGGGCCCCTCCATTCCGAAACGGGGCCTGGAACCACGAACACTAGTGAAAACTGGATCAGAAGTCTTGCAACACGAACCGATTCGCCTCGAAAATAACATAAAAGTTTTATGATTACATCTATGCTGAAAAAAACCCAATCAATTGAAGACAGCATTCGAACAAGTAAAAAAAAAAAAACAACAACCGAAAGCGGAGTATGCTGCCTACACGGCGGGGAAAAAAACGGTCATATACGTAAGAGCCCACTCGTGTGCATACGAATGAACGTGTGAGTTGCAGCCCACGAACGCAGAAGAAGAAGAA
>NC_134878.1:54841069-54848569 GCF_041734735.1 Babylonia areolata | reverse complement strand
TACCCCTACCCCTACCCCCGCACCCAACACGTGCAGTGAAACACGTAAAACCGCTTCGCACACAGGAGCACCACCGATTTTGGGACGACAGCAGGCGCGCAAAATACGAATCAAAATTAGATGGTCTTCGATCGAACTGCCACCAAAACGTAACGTTATGCACTCACATATGCATGCACGTAAGCACGCACGCACACACGCACACACACACACACGCTCCGAACGCACGCATAAACATACATAAAAATTATACGCACGCGCACGCACACACACACACACACACACGGAAATACGCATGAATTCACGCGCACGCCAGATTTAGTGCAAGCAGACCACTTATTTCCAGAGAAAGTGCATTTGTTATAAGTTTAACACACACACACATACACACACGCGCGCGCGCGCGCGCGCGCGGCGTGCATTTACATCATCAACACATTCGTTCATGCGTTTAGACAATTCAGTATACGCTTATTAACACAAATCAAAAGAGGTATCATGATTTCCATTCGATATGATTTGCCAACAAGCTCTTTCTCTCCGCCTCTGTATATCTCATTATCTGTCTCACTCTCTTTCTGTTTGCCTCAGTCTCTCTAACTGGAATGTGTTCAATCTCTCCCTCTGTCTCACTCTCTTTCTGTTTGCCTCAGTCTCTCTAAATGGAATGTGTTAAATCTCTCTCTCACTCTATCACTCTCTCTCTCTGTCTCTCCCTCTGTCTCACTCTCTTTCTGTTTGCCTCAGTCTCTCTAAATGGAATGTGTTAAATCTCTCTCTCACTCTATCACTCTCTCTCTCTGTCTCTCCCTCTGTCTCACTCTCTTTCTGTTTGCCTCAGTCTCTCTAAATGGAATGTGTTAAATCTCTCTCTCACTCTATCACTCTCTCTCTCTGTCTCTCCCTCTGTCTCACTCTCTTTCTGTTTGCCTCAGTCTCTCTAAATGGAATGTGTTAAATCTCTCTCTCACTCTATCACTCTCTCTCTCTGTCTCTCCCTCTGTCTCACTCTCTTTCTCTTTGCCTCAGTCTCTCTAAATGGAATGTGTTAAATCTCTCTCTCACTCTCTCTCTCTGTCTCACTCTCTTTCTATTTGCCTCAATCTCTCTAAACGGAATGTGTTAAATCTCTCTCTCACTCTCTCTCTCTCTGTCTGTCCCTCTGTCTCACTCTCTTTCTATTTGCCTCAATCTCTCTACATGGAATGTGTTAAATCTCTCTCTCTCTCTCTCTCTCTCTCTCTCTCTGTCTCTCCCTCTGTCCCACTCTTTCTGTTTGCCTCAATCTCTTAAATGGATTGTGTTAAATCTCTGTCTCTCTCTCCCTCTGTCTCACTCTCTTTCTGTTTGCCTCAGTCTCTCTGAATGAAATGTGTTAAATCTCTCTCTCTCTCTCTCTCTCTCTCTCTGTCTCTCCCTCTGTCTCACTCTCTTTCTGTTTGCCTCAATCTCTCTAAATGGAATGTGTTAAATCTCTCTCTCTCTCTCTCTCTCTCTCTGTCTCTCCCTCTGTCTCACTCTCTTTCTATTTGCCTCAATCTCTCTCTCACTCTCTCTCTCACTCTCTCTCTCACTCTGTCTCACTCTCTTTCTGTTTGCCTCAGTCTCTCTAAATGGAATGTGTTAAATCTCTCTCTCACTCTCTCTCTCTGTCTCACTCTCTTTCTATTTGCCTCAATCTCTAAATGGAATGTGTTAAATCTCTCTCTCCCTCTCTCTCTCCCTCTGTCTCACTCTCTTTCTGTTTGCCTCAGTCTCTCTAAATGGAATGTGTTAAATCTCTCTCTCTCTCTCTCTCTGTCTGTCCCTTTGTCTCACTCTTTCTATTTGCCTCAATCTCTCTAAATGGAATGTGTAAAATCTCTCTCTCTCTCTCTCTCTCTCTCTCTCTGTCTGTCCCTTTGTCTCACTCTTTCTGTTTGCCTCAGTCTCTCTAAATGGAATGTGTAAAATCTCTCTCTCTCTCTCTCTCTCTCATGGTATAGCCATACTTGAAGATTGTTTGTCAAACTTGCTGTTGAACCTGGATGATGTTGATATAATTCTCTGTGGTGATTTTAATAGTCGAATATCTGATATTTTTCCTTCCCATCCAATAAAAGATAACCTCGGATCTTACTATAAAAGCTGTTCAGTGAATCATAATCGCAAGTCTCAGGATACACAGACGAATTCGTATGGAAAATATATGTTGAATATGTGCACTGCCTTGGATTTGACAGTAATGAATGGATTGTGTAATGGCGACCAAGAAGGTCGTTATACCTACTCATGCGAAAGTGGAAGCAGTGTCAACGACTACTTTATTTTGTCCAATGATTTTTATGATTTTGTTTGTGATATATGTGATTTACGTGTTGCAAATCGTTTTGAATCGGACCATTTTCCTTTGGAATACCGTATAACATTTCCAGCTGAAATTCTAGTCAGAAATAGTGATAGTAATGATAAACAAGTAATAGAGAAATATGTGTGGAGTGATGAATATGGTCAAGTCTTTTGCAGTAGAATGTGTGAGATTGAAGTCAACGATAAATTTAAAATGGCTCTTGAATTAATTGAAGTTGATGTTAATGAAGCTTTGACAGTGTTTAATGATTGTATTACAGAGTGTGCATCTTGTATGAAGAAAACTATTGTAGTTGATTACAGTAAATATCAAGAGGGTTGGTTTGATAAAGAATGCAGATGTAGCAGGAGTAAATTACGTGGATTACTGAGAAAATGTCGAAGAACTTTAGATAAAGATGATAATATTTCTTATGTAAGGGCTAGAAGAGAATATAAACATATGTTAGCTAGGAAGAAAAATGTGTTTAATGAAAATTTGTTAAATAAATTAATGGCTTCAGTAAATGACCAAAAAGAATTTTGGGAATGTATTAATAGATTATCTCTAAAAAAGAAACAACCCTAAAATAACAATCAGTGGATGACTGGTTTAAGCACTTTAAAGCTTTACTAGAGAAAGATTTGACTTTTGATAACGATTATGATTTGCCAGAAATAGAAAATGAAGTTATAAACCGCCCTATTTCTCGAGAAGTTCTGATTGCACTTAGAAAAATAAAGAAACGTAAAGCTGCAGGGCCTGATGGTATTATTGGAGAATTGTTGAAAACAGAGTGTGAACAAATTGTAGATTTTCTGGTAAAATTCTTTAATGTTTTATTTGAAAAGGGTATTTTTCCTGAGAATTGGTGTGAATCAATAACTCTTCCACTATATAAGAAAGGTGATATTAATAATACGAATAATTATAGAGGTATTTCACTATCTAATGTCTGTAGTAAGGTGTTTAGTTCAATCATTAATCGTAGACTTCAAGAATATGTAGAATATAATAATACGACAGGTGAGCACCAAGCGGGGTTTAAAAAGGGGTATTCAACAATCGATCATATGTTTACTCTTTTAGCGCTCGTTCAAAAACAATTTTCTTTTAATCGTAAACTTTATGTAGCATTCATTGATTTTGAGAAGGCATTCGATTCCATCAACAGAAACTTACTATGGCCTATCTTAATTAAAAGTGGGATAAGTGGGAAGCTCTATAAATGTGTGAAGAGCATGTACAATGTAGTTAAAACGAAAATAAGGTGTGGCGATAAACTAACTGATTATATTAACTGTACAAGAGGGGTAAAGCAGGGAGATGTATGTAGCCCTATATTGTTTTCATTATTTATAAACGAATTGGCGTTAGATGTAATTGATAAAGGGAGACATGGTGCTAGATTTACTGTGGATTTTATGGAATTGTTCATTCTGCTGCTGGCTGATGATGTAGTTTTGCTCTCAGAGACAGTTGTAGGTCTGCAAACGCAACTAAATAATTTGAAAAATTCAGCAAATGAATTGCAGTTAAAAATTAACATGGATAAAAGTAGTATAATTGTTTTCAGGAAGGGGGGTTATTTAGCATCGAGGGAAAGATGGGTGTATGATGGTATTGCTATGCCTGTTGCTAATGCTTATAAGTATCTTGGGATTATATTTTCTACTCGTTTGAGTTTTGTAGCTGCCTGCAGAGATTTGTCTAGTAAAGCAAAGTATAAGTTACTAAATATTATGAAAAAACTTTTCATGTTAAATAATAATTCTCTAGAGCTTTTTACTAGAGTGTTTGATGCCCAGATTCAGCCCATGGTACAGTATGGGTCAGAGTTATGGGGTTTGGATAAGAATGCTGTTGTGCATTGTGAATCTTTACATTTATTTGGACTTAAAAGGTTTTTGGGTATTGATATGAAAACACCAAACGATTTAGTATATGGAGAAACAAACAGACATCCAGTTTATATAAACTCTGCAATCAGTTGTATTCGCTATTGGCTAAAGCTACTGAAAATGAGTGCAGATCGACTGCCAAGAAAATCGTACAACATGTTATATGACTTAGACTTAAGAGGCAAAAGAAACTGGGTTTCAAATGTACGAATATGTATTTGTGAACTCGGGTTTGGGTATGCTTGGTATTTCCAAAATGTAGGTTTAGATAATGTATTTTTGCAAACTCTTCGCCAGCGTATGATAGATTGTAGATGGCAGAGTTGGGAAAACCATATTCAGTCTAGTGAAAGGTTTAGTATATACAGGGGTTATGTCTCTACTCATTTAGTGAAGAATTATCTCTTGTTTAATATGGATAGACATCTCAGATTCATTTTGGCAAGATTTAGACTTGGTATATCGGAAATAAACACTCACAGGTACCGATATAAAAATGTACACAATTCTGATCTCTTTTGTCCATTGTGTAAAGAGTCGATAGAAGATGAAGTACACTTTGTTTTGAAATGCCCCGTTTTGTGTGTTCTTCGTGAAAAATTTATCCCAAAGAAATATTATATATATCCATGTTCATTTCGATTTAACCTGCTGATGGCATCTACAGATGACGGACTTATACGTAATTTGGCTCTATATTTATATAAAGCTTTTCACTTAAGAGATATAATTATGTCGTGATTGATTGCTATAGTTCTGATGACATACACTAATGTTGTTATCGCCCCTCGTTCATATGGGGCTTTGGCCTTAATGAATAAACCATCTGAATCTGAATCTCTCTCTCTCTCTCTCTCTCTCTGTCTCTCCCTCTGTCTCACTCATTTCTATTTGCCTCAATCTCTCTAAATGGAATGTGTTAAATCTCTCTCTCACTCTCTGTCTCTCCCTCTGTCTCACTCCCTTTCTGTTTGCCTCAATCTCTTTAATTGGAATATATAATGTATTTTCTGTCTGTCTGTCTGTCTGCCTCTCCCACCCCCACCCCCGCCTCTCTCTTCCTCTTTCCCTCCCTCTCCGCCTCCATCTCCATCTGTTTGCTTCAGTCTCTCTGACTTGTAATATATCAAACATCCCTCTGTCTGTCTGTCTGTCTGTCTGTCTGTTTGCTTCAGTCTTCCTAAATTGGAATACATAAACCTCTCTCTGTCTCTGTCTGTCTGTCTGTCTCTCATCCCCTTTACACGCTGTACTTCTTCTTCTCTCTTTCTCTCTGTCTCTACATCTCGCTTTCCCTGTTTTCCTCAATCTTTCAAAAATCCGGATATCAATTATCTCTCTATCTCTATCCTCCTCCCTCTCTCTCTCTCTCACTCTCTCTCTCTCTCTCTCTCTCTCTCTCTCTCTCTGTGTGTGTGTGTGTGTGTGTGTGTGTGTGTGTGTGTGTGTGTGTGTGTGTGTGTGTTGTGTCTTATCGTTTCACTTTTTTTTTGTCACAAGGGCAGGTTGGAAGACTAGGCAATGCCTAAAATCTTTATTCTCGAGTGATAAAGGATTTGAATATCTTTCTCTCTCTCTCCCTCTCTCTGTCTCTCTCTGAACACAATACCCCTCTTTCTCTCTATTATGTATCTTTCCCCACCCCAATCTCCACCCTCATCCCCCACCTCTCCTCCTGTCCTATCCTCCTTCTCCACCACCTCCACCCACTTCACGCGTGTCTCCCAGACCCTATAACCCCACCCTCAGCCCCCCACCTCCCGCCGAACCTCCACCCCCACCCTCTCCACGCTTCCTCTTTCCTCCTCCTTCGTTACCTCCACCCCAACCCCCTACCGGCACAAGGACACACAGAAACAAATACGAAAAGCTGGATGATAAATAGCTGAGTGATACAGCCGCTCTGTGAAGGCAGAAACAAAGCATGTGTGTATTGATTGGGAGGGTGGGGTTTTAGTGGTGGGGGGGTCGGAGGGTTAGGGGGTTGGTTAGGTGTGGGGGCGGGGGGGGCGGGGGGGGGAGGAATACCGTTTTGTTGTTGATGTTCTTCTTGTTGTTGTTACTACTGTTCCTCCGCCACCGCCACCACCACCTCGTCCTATTCCTGCTTGGTTGGGTTGGGAAGTGGCTACAATATTTATTTTATGGTTTTTGTTTGTTTGTGTGTTGTTGATTGGTTTTTTGTTGTTGTTGTTGTTTTTGGGGGGTAATTTTATTTCATAGTCTGTCTCTGTTATTTCTATTCTGTGTCCGGCGATACGGATGATTTGTAGTGTGTGTGTGTGTGTGTGTGTGTGTGTGTGTGTGTGTGTGTGTGTGTGTGGCTCTGTGTGTGTGTGTGTGTGTGTGTGTGTGTGTGTGTGTGTGTGTGTGTGTGTCTCTGTCTGTGTGTGTGTGGCTCTGTCTGTCTGTGTGTGTGTGTGTGTGTATGTGTGTGTGTGTGTGTGTGTGTGTGTGTGTGTGTCTCTGTCTGTGTGTGTGTGTGTGTGTGTGTGTGTGTGTGTGTGTGTGTGTGTGTGTGTGTGTGCGGCTGTGTGTAGATGTGCGTGTGAGAGAGAGCTGGTTCTTCCAAAAGACGACGACGACGAAGAAGAAGAAGAATGAACGAATGAGAAAGAGAGAGAGAGACAGACAGACAGACAGACAGACAGACAGACAGACACAAAGGTACAAATACAGAAACACGGAGAGAGAGGCAGAAACAGATATAATGAGAATGAGAGAGAGAGAGAGAGAGAGAGAGAAACAGAGAGGTGCGCGTAAGTGTATGTTTATTCGTGAGTGTGTTTAAGTGTGTGCGTGCGTGCGTGCGTGCGTGCGTGCGTTTGTGTATGTGTGTGTGTGTGTGCGTGCATGCGTGCGTGCGTGCGTGTGCGATTTTTGTTGTTGTGTGGTTCTTGCTGTCGATGAGCAGTGTGTTGATTGTTTTGTCGAGCTATGATTGATTCTCCTGTCAGCTGGCATTGATGAAGCTGTTGTTAGTGATGTATGTCTTGTTCCTTAAAGCGTCATTGATCAACCTGGTAAATGATCAGTTCCTATCATGTTTTCATAGCTTAAATGCTCAGGCAACTTAACGCGCATCCGAGCACACGCGCGCACACGCACGCACGCATGCACACACACACACATACACAAACACACGCATGCACACGCACACACCACCACCACCACCAACAACAAAAGCAACAGCCAAAATATCCTACCAACCAATCAAAACAAAATCAAACACACAAAACAAGTCACTAACTGTAATATCCAGCCTGTTGG
>NC_134878.1:54811069-54836069 GCF_041734735.1 Babylonia areolata | reverse complement strand
TTTTTTGACTTCAGTGAATGGGGCTCGGCATTTTGTTGCTGTTGTAATTGTTGTTGTTTTGTGTCGTCTGTTTTTGTTGTTGTTGTGGTGTTGTTGTTTTTGTTTGTTTGTTGCTTTTTGTGTGTGTGTGTGTTCGTCTTACATCTTTTGATGAGTCTCCCAGTAAAGCCGACGCTATGAGAAAGAAAGACAAAATGGATCAGAATTCGCACAGAGGGATTGAATGCTTGTCCGCGATTTGTTTTGTGCTTGTGGGTGAATCTGTGAAATTACTGAACAAGAGTACGCATAACATAGTTTATATATATCGGAAAAAAACCCAACCAAACAAAACACACACACACACACACACAAAAAAAAAAACACCCCTAAACAAACGAAACCAACTTTCTCCATAGTCTGAAAAAAAGATTCTTTCTGTAAGGTTATGCTGTCTTATTTCAAACAACAACTAATGAACAAAGTTCAGTGGAAATGCGATGCTGGTCTGAGAGACAGAGAGGAGGGGGAGGAGAGAGACAGACAGACAGACAGACTGACATCGACAGCCGTCCCAGTTGATAAGGCAGAGGGGGGCACCCATTCCGGGGAATTAGGAGGGAATTTACCTGAAAAGTCTACGGACTTAAAAAACAACAACAAAAAAACAAAAAAAACAAAACAAAAAAAACAACAACAAAAACCAACCAAACAAACAAAAAACACACGCTTCGCGAAATCTGAAATGTTTCATAAAAATGTAAATAAAAAAAATAAAAAATAAAAAATCGAGTGATGGTCCACATTCTAAAAAGGCTGCATTCGGTCTGCAACTAGCCTTTCACTGAACACACACACACACACACACACACACACACAGACACACACACACACACACACACACACACACATACACACACACACACACACACACACACACACACACACACACTTGTTGATTCACGCTCACGTGCATCATGAACAGCTTGTAAAAAAAATTGATTGAAAAATAGATATGTTGCAAAACATTTGTAGTTATTCAGTCGTATAAAAAAATTTTTAAAAACCCCGATAAGGACGGATTATCATTTAAAAAAAGAAGAAAAAAAAGAAAGAAAGAAAACATCTCTGGTTACAAGTGGTGCTCATTATACTGGCTCCACTCACCACAGACTGTCTGAAGTTCAGCATCAGTACACCACAGCCCTTCAAGAGAAGAAGAAAAACCGTGCACGTTTCCCCAAGTAGCCCCTTTTGTAGAACAGCCCTGTTACCGTTCCGGGTCCACACACCACCAGAACGACACCACGTTCAGATGACCAGCTAAAACGCTAGCGCTATAGCTGCTTCTTTCATTGTATTGTATTGTATTGTACTGTACTGTATTGTATTGTACTGTATTGCAGTGTATTGTGTTGTGTTGTATTGTATTGTATTGTACTGTACTTTACTGTATTGTGTTGTACTGCATTGCATTGTACTGTATTGTATTGTGTTGTATTGCATTGTATTGTATTGTATTGCATTGTATTGTGTTGTATTGCATTGTATTGTACTGCATTGTATTGTATTGTGTTGTGTTGTATTGTATTGCATTGCATTACATTACATTGTACTGTATTGTGTTGTGTTGTGTTGTATTGCATTGTACTGCATTGTACTGTATTGCATTATATTGTGTTGTATTGCATTGTATTGTATTGCACTGTACTGTATTGTATTGCATTGTACTGTATTGTATTGTGTTGTATTGCATTGTATTGCATTCTACTGTACTGTATTGTATTGCATTGTACTGTATTGTATTGTATTGCATTGTATTGCATTGTACTGTATTGTATTGCATTGTACTGTATTGTATTGTATTGCATTGTACTGTATTGTATTGCATTGTACTGTATTGTATTGTATTGTATTGTATTGCATTGTACTGTATTGTATTGCATTGTACTGTATTGTATTGTGTTGTGTTGTATTGTATTGTATTACATTGTATTGTATTGTGTTGCATTCTACTGTATT
Source organism: Babylonia areolata (assembly GCF_041734735.1). NCBI lineage: Eukaryota > Metazoa > Mollusca > Gastropoda > Neogastropoda > Buccinidae > Babylonia > Babylonia areolata. Next base: position 54,834,068 of record NC_134878.1, on the reverse strand, counting down.
GTATTGCATTGTGTTGTATTGCATTGTACTGTATTGTATTGTACTGTATTGCATCATACTGATTGTGTTGTATTGTATTCTATGTGTGAAAATCGGGCTGCTCTCCTCCAGGGAGAGCGCGTCGCTACATTGAGAGCGCCACCCATTTTTCGGGTTTTTGTGTTTGTTTGTTTTTTGCTTGTTTGTTTGTTTGTTTGTTTTGTCTTTTGTTGTTATTTTTTCCTGCCTGCAATTTTGTTTGTATTCCTATCGAAGTGGATTTTCCTACAGTTGCCGAGGAAAACACGGGATTCGCATCAGCCCTAGATGCAGTGAAAGTGTTCCTGACGGTGCTTTGCTGTTAAAAGCATTACGTGGGCTACGTGAATGCTGCTGCACACGGGATCTCGGTTTATCGTCTCACCCGAATGACTAATTGGATTATCTGGACTGGTCGGGTTACCTGTGACACGAAATCACACAACCTTTGGACAGCGAGCTCGGATGCTCTTCCGACGGAGCTGGTCAAGCACCCGCTGACGATGCAGGGAAACGAGGCAGGGTGAAAGTTTAATAAAACACTCCATTGAACGGGCAAAGAAAATAACGAAACCTTCTTGCTGTATTGCGGAACAGTGGTGGAGGTGGGCCTCGAGTGGTAATAATGAAAAAGCAAGCCGCAGCGGAAGGCAATTAAAAGTGGTTTTAATGAGAATACTCTCTAACCACCCCCCCCCCCTCTCTCCTGCCCCTTCCTCCTCCCCTTCTTCTTGTTCTTTATTTTTCTATTTCTGCTTCTTATGAATTTTAGGGTTGGGTGGAGAAAACTCTCTCTCTCTCTCTCTCTCTCTCTCTCAAAACTCTCTCTCCCTCTCTGTGGGGGTGGGGGTGGGGGGGGGTGGGGGTGGGGTTGGTGGTGGCTCTCTTTCTCTCTCTCTTAGACACGCACACAGACACATAATTAGATGCACACACACACACACACACACACACACACATATATATATATATATCTCATTCCAGGCATCATGCTGAAGGGACGGCTGGTTCCAGTGCTGTACCACAGAGCAACATCAGTCCCACCCCCACCCCTAGCCCCACCCGCACCCGCTATGGCCTTGATCACAGTCACCCCTCCCTTCTCCCCACCCAGGAATTCCCACCCATCGTCACTGGTGACGTCAGTCGAAAGGGTTCCCCGCCATGTGACCGGGCTGCAGCCAATGGCAGTGGCGTCTCAACAGGTCGGACTCGTGACGACAACACGGACCCCGCTCCACGTGCAGCTGACCGAAGTGACACCGGTGACAGCGCTCACTCCCGCAGTGACAGCAGCACGCGTGTTGGCAGGCAGGGCGTGGGGCATCGTTCAGTTGGTGGTTCAAGCTTGACGGGCAGAGGTGGACAGCAAGCAGGTATCCATGGTTACTTGAGAGGGCAGCCCCGTCATCTGAACAAGTCACCTGCTGGGAGCAGTGGCCGGACTTTGCGGTCGAACAGTTGTAAATAGGACAGGCCTGATCATCAAGTGTCGGAATTAACATTTCTGAATTATAATTTAGAAAATTTGTACAGCAAACTTACAGACGTTTCTTTCGTGAATTTTGTTACTAACTATGATTTCGTGTGTCTGACAGAAACGTTCGTGAATGATTCATTTGATTTTAGTTCAATCTTTATTGATTATATAAAATTCAGTGCCCCTGCGAAAAAATTATCAGCTCATGGAAGACATTCAGGAGGGGTTTTATTACTGATAAGAAAGCAATTTGCTCAGTTTGTTAAAGAAATTCAGTTAAATTGTGACAATGTGGTGGTTGTGCATATTGATAAATGTGTGTTTGGTGTTGATAAAGATGTTGTTCTTGTTGCCTGCTATGTTGTGCCTGAGGGTGGGCCAGCTTACATTCACACACAATTAAAAGATGGAATCCTTATCTTAGAAGAAAATATTTTAGAATCAGTTCGTAATGATAATGTTTATTTTGTTGTCTGTGGAGATTTGAATGCCAGGACAGGTAATGAGCAACCCAAAGAGGAACAAATGGTTAGTTATATACAGAGTATGGATGATGATAATGATGATGATGATTATGTTTGTGGAAAGCGTTGTTCGAAAGACACAGTTATTAACAGTTTTGGCAAATCCTTGTTAGATTTTTGTTTTTTGTTTGATCTTTTCATCATGAATGGATCCTGTATTACTGATTCAGAGGGAGAATTTACTTTTGTATCTCCTCATGGATGCAGTGTTATTGATTATTTTCTGGTGTCTAGAGAAATTGTTTCAAACTGTGATTTAAAAATAAACGATTCTCTTTTTTCATGGCATCTGCCAGTTCAGCTCACATGGAAACAATGTATTGACAAAAAAGTTATACCATTTGTAGCACAATGTGGCGAGGAAAGGGTGGTGTGGTCAGAGGAAAATATACAGACTTTTAAAGATGAACTAATTTCTGATGAGTTTAAAATGTGCATGAATACAGTCATGGAGACTCTGGTTACAGATATCAACAAATCTATTGAGCTCTTTGTCAATGCATTTTATGGAGCTGCTGCATGCATGGTTAGGACAGTGGGCAGAAAAAAGAAAACAGTTAACGAATGGTTCGACAATGAATGTGGGCAAAAGAAAAGACAGGTAAGGAGATTGTTGCAAAAGTTTCAAAGAGCTAAAACAGTTGAAGGAAAAGCTGAAGCGAAAAACATTTATGTAGAAGAAAGAAAACAGTATATTAAGTTAAGGAAAGAGAAGAAAAAAGATTTTGATGAAAAGAAACTACAACAGTTAAAAGAATCAATAAAAGATTCAAAAATGTTTTGGGCAACTATTAGATCAGTCAATAGGAAATCAGTCATTTATAATGAAATCACTTCACAGCAATGGTATGATCATTTTTACCATGTATTTAATTCTTTTGATGGGGGGCAAGACACCACAGATACAGGAGAAGAAGAAGAAGAAGAAGAAGAAGAAGAAGAAATCTTTAATGAACCTTTGTTTAATGACCCTATAACTATAGATGAAATTAAGGCCAGTGTAAGAAGTCTGAAAAATGGAAAAAGTGCCGGCCCAGATAAGATAATCGGTGAGATGCTGAAGAATGTCGATGCAATTGTTATTGATTTTCTTGTGTCACTATTTAACAAATGGTTTGGTGATGGATTATTTCCGACAAATTGGTGTAAATCCATTATTGTACCAATTCATAAGAAAGGAGACACTAATAATCCAGACAACTATAGGGGTGTAGCTCTAACAAGCGTAATTAGTAAAGTATATACACATATTTTAAATAGAAGGCTTGTCCAGTGGGCCGAAAGAGAGGAAATAATTGTTGAAGAACAAGCAGGATTCAGAGTAGGATTTAGTACTGTAGATCATATTTTTACTTTATATGCTTTGGTTCAAAAATTTCTTATGAAGAATACTAAGTTGTATGTTGCTTTTGTTGACTTTAAAAAGGCATTTGACTCCGTGAACAGAAATGTATTGTGGCATGTTTTGAGAAAAACTGGTATTAATGGAAAATTGTACAATGCACTGCGAGGTATATACAATTCAGTCATGGCATGTGTGCGCGAAAAGGGAGTATATTCTGATTTCTTCAGTTGCCCCCGTGGGGTAAAACAAGGCTGTCTCTTAAGTCCTCAACTATTTGCATTCTTAATAAATGAATTAGCTATTGAAATGTCAGAGAAAGGTAGGCATGGTATTCAGTTAATCCCTGGTGCTGTGGAAATATTTTTGTTGATGTTTGCAGATGATGTGATTTTGCTCTCTAGCACTGTAGTTGGATTACAGAATCAGCTTAATGTATTAAAAAACGAAGCAGATAAATTACAGTTAACTGTTAATATGGATAAGACTAATATTATTGTTTTTCGTAACGGAGGTTATTTATCACAGTGGGAAAAATGGTTGTATGGTAATGTAGAAGTACGAGTCATCAACGTATACAAGTATTTAGGAATGGTATTTACGACTAGGTTGAGTTTAAGAACGGGATGGTCAGAAATGTGTAGGAAAGGGAAAAGGGGAGTAACAGAAATTCTAAAATCTACTAAGAAACTGAGAACAATTGATCCAGCTTTATTTTGGAAGTTATTTGATACTCAAATACAACCAGTGATAACTTATGCAGCAGAAGTATGGGGCCTTGAAGAAAATCTTGAAATGGAAAAAGTACACACCTTTGCCATAAAGAGATTCATGAATATTCCATTACACTCGTCTAATACGATGGCATACGGTGACTCTGGAAGGTATCCTCTTTATATTAAAACTTTTGTTAAATGTATCAAGTATTGGTTAAGACTTACTCAGCTCCCTACAAACAGGTTATGCAGACAGGCATATGACATGTTACTTCAACAGTTTGAGTTAGGTAATTGTAACTGGGTGGGTAAAGTTAAACGAGTTCTTTCAGTAAATGGATTTGGTATTGTATGGCTGAGTCAGGGAGTTGGGGATGAAAGAGGGTTTCTATCAGAATTTAAAGACCGCTTAGCGTCTTGTTATAAACAGAACTGGCATTCTAAAATGGAAGATGATGTGAAGTATTCTTGGTTCTATTCCTTTAAAACTATTTTACAACCGGAGAAATTTTTAGTTGTAGTCACCAATAAATGGCACAGAGATATGCTCGCAAGATTCAGAAACAGAACCTTAGGTTTAAAAGCTAATAAAAGATGGTTTGATCTCGAGGGTTTAGCTGATTGTATGTGTACAGTGTGTATGGAGGATGTGAGAGAGGATGAAGATCATTTTTTATTTCATTGTAATGCTTACGAAGACATTAGAGCCAAGACACGACTTTTTCGTATTGCTGCTGAGAAAAGACATGACGTGCGTAGTCTGTTATCCACTGAAAATGATGAAATTATTATTTTGCTTGCCAAATACATAGCAGAAGCTGTTAATATCAGGAAAAGGAAAATAAATAGTAATAACACGTAACATCACTAGTTATATGATTAGCCTGGTACAGCTGTATACACTTGATGGTCACATTGTATGTTTATAGTCTATTGTATGTTGCTTCACGACTATGGTGTGCGTACGTGTATTGGCACATACATAAATGTACGAGTAAGTAATTTGTTTTGTTAATTCAGTTATTGACATTATTTGCTTTATTTATTGTTGTTTTCTTTCATTCAGTTCAAGGACGCTGCAACTTAGAATTGACCCCCTTGACATAAGGGCTGTAGTTAGGCCAATGTCAATAAAAAGCGTCTGAAGCGTCTGAAGCGTCTCTCTCTCTCTCTCTCTCTCTCTCTCTCTCTCTCTCTCAAAACTCTCTCTCCCTCTCTGTGGGGGTGGGGGTGGGGGGGTGGGGGTGGGGTTGGTGGTGGCTCTCTTTCTCTCTCTCTTAGACACGCACACAGACACATAATTAGATGCACACACACACACACACACACACACACACACACACACACACACACACATATATATATATATATATATATATGTGTGTGTGTGTGTGTGTGTGTGTGTGCGTGTGTGTGCATATATATATCGCTCGTCATATCGCTCTGTCTGCCTCTTTCTCTCTCTCTCTCTTTCTCTCTCTCACTATGTCTCGTTCCACCACTCCCCTCTCTCTCTGTATCTCTTCTCCCCCCAACCCCACCCCCACCCCCCACCCTCTCTCTCTCCTCTGTTTCTCTGTACCCAGCCCTCCCTCTCCTCCTGATTTCCTTCTGTTTGTGAACAGCTTGTTGACATCCTGTTTCGGACACACCACCCATGCACTTACTCAAGGTTATTCAATTCACTGTCACAAAGAACAACACAGGCTGTTATTACTGATAACATCAGCTGTTGTATTTTCCCCGTCATGTTTAAACGCCCCCACCCCACCCATCCCACCTACCCAACCCACCTTCCTAAAAAAAATCGAATGAAATGGAACATAATTATCAAATGAAAGCAGCCGTTTGACAAGAGAGACAGATGTAAAGAACAGAGCCAATGACAAAAAGAATTATGCGGATGACGCCAAAAGCCGCCCGGATATTGGACCAGGATACTTTCAATGGCGCTGGTTTGTTGTTGTTGTTGTTGTTTTTGTTGTTTTCTTTTCTTTTTCTGGGTAGGGAGTGGCGGGTGCAGTCCTAAGTCAAGCACAAGTCTCAGAATCAATTCAACTGTACATAAAGTCCTTTTAATTTGCCCATCTATCTATCTGTCTATCTAGATAATCTATCTACCTATCTTTCTTTCTTTCTCTTTCTGTTCTCCCCCCCCCTCTCTCTCTCTCATCCATCTATGCCCCCCTCCTTCTCTCTCACCATCTATATCTTCCCTCCCACTCTCCCTCTCTTTCTCGTTCTTCTCACTCTGTTTCTCTCATTCTCCATCTCTCTGGTCATTGAATTACCCAACAAAGGAAAACCCGGGATTTGCATCAACCCTGGCGCAGTGAAAGTAGTCACCAGTGACGGTGTTTGCTGTTAATATCCACACTGATATCTGACTTTAACAGCTGGTTTGCAAAATCAACTGAACACACTGAAACAAAAATAGCAAAAACAGATTACACTTCACAGTGAACTTAGACAAGACAACTGAGAGGATTTTTTTTTCCGAAATAAGGACGTTTCTCGTTACGCGAGAAAAATGACGGAATGGAAATTCAGAAGTTAGGGTTACAAACGCGTACAGATATTCACCGATGGCCTTCACCACACGGGAATCAACACAAACAGCAGAAATCCGGGACTTGCAGGGAGCAGACAAAATGGAGAAAGCGCACAGTGCAAAGGATATAAATCGGATTTGCAGATTGCAAGAAACGACCATGAAACTTTCAGACTAACAACCGAGTTGAGTTTTACATGCAGTTCAGTTCGTTCCATTGTATCTCTATTTGATCAATCGATGAAAACAGATAAACACCTAAACCATTCAGACGATATTCTGATTGGGGATTTCCGATATCTTCACCAACTACTTCATCTGGATAGAAAAGGCAATGACCTCATTTGTCCGTAAAGCAATGATCCCGAAAAACGTCAATTTCATTTTGTACTTTAGTTACTCCATCCTGAATGATCATATAAATCAGCTATCCTTCTCTGTTGATATTTTGTTCGTATTATTTATCTATTTATTTGTTAATGAAATGATTGTTTTATTAATCAATTTATTTGTTTGGGTGGACATACACACAGGAAATCAGCATGAAATAGCTTGCCATGTATTGAAATAAAGCGTTTAGAATTGTTGCTCAGTTTGCCGTTAATCAACAAATTATGTAAACCATGGCTTTTACTGAAAAAAAAAAGTCCGTGTCCATGACTCTCTCTCTCCATGTCGCGCAGCTCTTTATTTTTCCGAAATTTTCGATGCGGTTGAAAGGATTTTTATAATGATGTTATAAAAGTGTCTAATATAGTACGAGAATGGAACCTTATCGGAAAGAGAGCAGCGTAGAGAAACACAACAGCGGCAACAACAGCAACAATTGAACACGTCTGATCCTTGAGTAAGGAGTTGGCCCACCAAACCTCTCCACGCACGAAACCTCGCAGAATAAACCACCGGCGCACATTTTCAAAACCCGCATGGGTGTCCCACGCAGTACCTTTTTCCCCCCTTTCAAGGTGTTCCTGCTCAGATTACGCTCAGATAATGATGATGTGATTCTGCACACACGTCAAACGCATCATAAATTGACGACAAGGCGAAACTCTTGTCCCATCACGCAAGCAGCTGCTCTCCCCTTTTTCATGAGAGTCGGGGGGATACACTTTCTTTTATAATTATATGCATAAACCCCAACCCCCATTCATTTATTTATTCATTTGTGTAGGTATTCATTTATCTTTGGGCCCGAATTCCTCACTGTGGGTAGACGCTGACCCAAACAAGGCATAATAACGCTTCACCTTCAGATTACAACTGTTGAGGGTCGCAAACATCAAGGTGGTTACGCGATCACTTTCGTCTAAAAATCGTTTCCCCGCATCAGCTTACGAATATATATATATTGTACCAACACACAGGAATTCATAAGCTACGTAACGTTATACGACTCACTCCCTCAAACACTGGCTACTTTCACCAAACCCAAACCCTGAAAAACTCTAAGGGAGGCAGTCAACAGGTCGTTAAATTCAACTCACGGTGAAACGCCCAGGACTCACCCTTGGAACTCCACATGGACCTCCCACCCGGACAGACGCCTAGGACTCCATTCCCTCGACTAACGAAACCCCAGCCCATACCAAGACCCGGGGCCCTAAACAGCATGATCTTAAAGACGCAGGCCGATAGCAGGTCTTCAAGCTGGACTCCTCAAAGATGACTGCATGCTGTGTTCCGATCATCATCCTGCAGGTCAATCCCCTACACCAGGCTTCGTCTTAAAACTCGTCTGCGTTGTGCTTGGTTTGAACACATCCAGAAAATATATTCCATACATGTGCACACGAACAGCAGGACAACAAGAAGACACCAACTTAGATCGTGCACAAGCATGTGACAGAATATTTTCCGGTTAGTTATTTGGGACGGCTGGTGAACTTCGCACAAATGTTGAAATCAATATAATCATAGAATTGAGGTTTTGATCAAAATCAACATAATCAGTAACAGTTGCATGTAAATGATAGTTACTGATATCACAATGTTTCTTACTTTGAGCAGCCGTGGCTATCATTATACTGAATTGCACAGGCCCTGAGCGGTGTCTCGTTGACAACAAAAAAACAACCCCGGAACCTGCCAACACAAGAAAAAGAAAAAAAAGAGGATAAAGAGAAACCACAGACGCATACAACTGGTTTTCATAGACACGCACACATCTCGTTTCCAACTTCGTTTTGATCCAAACCTCTTCCCCTCCTCTCTCTCTCTCTCCTGAAAATCAGACACTGGAAGATGAAAGAGAAATCTCGCCACACAGTTACCAAGGAACTCGACACTAGAACATGTTCGTCTGATGCAAGTTTCTGATTCCGCCCATTAATGGCAGCCGTGCAGCTACAAATAAAAGACTCACAGCAGAATGTAAAAATAAAACAGAGGAAATAGAAAATACAACAATTATGCGATGCTAAAAAGTTCGTCGATCAACAATCGTGCCCCCCCCCCCCCCCCCCCCCCCCCCCCCGCCTGCTCCCAACCGCAAGAAGGCCTGCGCAATAAATTAGCATGGCCCATAAACTTCCACTCAGTTTTGTAAAAGACACTTTATGAGCCGTGGACACATTTCCACAATAATACCCGGGGAACTGGTTTTCCCCCCCCCCCCCCCCCCCCCCCTATCCCCCTGAGCAGAACCACCTACCCCAAGTCGTCCGCGGAAAGCCCCCAAAAACGCTACAGCGGGGGGGGTTTTAAAGCCACGAAATCTGCCGAGGGCGATAGACAGGCACATCGCGACGACTTATTTCAAGCGAGCCTCGCTTTGATGCTAATCTATCCCGTCTTGCCATGCCGTGCGTTTCCACATGGGAACGATTTATTAAGCACCAGTCGCAACAATAGTCGGGCGGGGGTTTATGGGACGGCGCACGCCCTGTGAAGCCACGGAGGAAAACCTGGGTACGGTGTTTTTGCATCACACACACTGTGAAGTCATGGTTTGCCACGGCCCTACTTTCCACGGGAGGAGATGCTTGATAAGTTGAGTCAACTCGTGCGACCATCCGTGTCGGTTTTATGTGTCGACAGAAAACCAAAAGGGAGATGACCGGGAAGGCGAGGTAAATCAAGGCAAGGCAAGGCAAAGGAAGGCAGATTTGATATAAAAGCAAGGCAGGGCAGGGCAGGGCAAAGCAGGGTATGACAAAGCAAGGCAAGACTATGCAAGGCAAGGCAAAGTAAGATAAAACAAAGCAAAGCGATCAGTTTATTTCAATGGGTAGCATTGCACACATGTAGCTTTTACATACATGGAACAAACAAAATGATGATGTTAAAAAACCAAAATACACCCCCCCCCCCCCCGCGACCCCCCCCCCCCCCCCCCCAAAAAAAAAAAAAAGAAGCCCACGTGCATACACAAGCAAACACACAGAAACAGGAAATTTTTCTTCCAAAGGAAAATTCAAAGCTGGAATGCAAGCACGTGTATCAATATCTGATTTGATCCCCACCTCTACTTTAATTCCAAAGACAGACAGACAGAGAGAGAGAGAGAGAGAGAGAGAGAGAGAGAGAGAGAGAGACAGAGAGGGGGGCAATCAGCGGCAAAACAACTGAATGAAGCAATTAGAGACCTAAAAGAGACAGACACAACAGAGATACGGAGAGATAGATAGATAGATAGATAGATAGATAGATAGAGAGAGAGAGAGAGAGAGAGAGAGAGAGAGAGGAAATCAGCGGCAAAACAACTGAACGAAGCAATCAGAGACCAAAAAGAGACAGACACAACAGAGATACACAGAGAGAGAGAGACAGACAGACAGACAGAGAGACAGACAGAGAGAGAGACAGACAGACAGACAGACACACACACAGAGAGAGAGAGAGAGAGAGAGGAAATCAGCGGCAAAACAACTGAACGAAGCAATCAGAGACCGAAAAGAGACAGACACAACAGAGATACAGAGATAGAGAGAGAGAGAGAGACAGACAGACAGACAGAGAGACAGACAGAGAGAGAGACAGACAGACAGACAGAGAGAGAGAGAGAGAGAGAGAGAGAGAGAGGAAATCAGCGGCAAAACAAGTGAATGAAGCGATTAGAGACCGAAAAGAGACAGACACAACAAAGGACGTGGAGGTGTTCACCAGGAGCCGCCTCGGGAAGAGAGGTGATGGATATCCTAGAGGAGGCTGAACTGACGTCACTCACAACGGCGACAGGCTGAATTTGGACAACGCATGGAGAGGATGCTGAGAGAACCTGGTTGTTGTTTACTTTTTTTTTCAACCTCCGCTGTTACCACGTGGTTTTGTTGTTGTCTTTTGTGTGTTTTTTTGTTGTTGTTTTTTATGTTTGGGGGCGGGGTGAGGGGATGGTGGCGGTGGTGGCGGAGGGAGAAGGGGGTGGGGGGGTTCTTAAGTGTACGTGTGTGTGTTCGTTCTTTTGTTTAACGTCTACCCAGAACTGTGATTTTAGACGAAAATCCACCCCTTCCCCAAACCCACCTATGCCTCATGTCATCATTACTTTCCTTATTCTCCTCTCTTGAACATTCATTTGCACTGGGAATTTAAACAAAATAAAACAGCAAACTAGTCAACTGGTAAAATTCATAGGTGATAAAGCATGGGGATAATTGCATCTCCACAAAATTTTAACGCACGTCACTTAAGAAGTGAGGTGTGCTTTTTCAATAGCATCCAATCGTAAACTGTATTTTCCACTGGTGAGCCTTCTGTTACTTTGGTGTTATTTCATTTTAGAAGAAAATACGACGGGCGCAATAGCCGAATGGTTAAAGCGTTGGACTTTCAATTTGAGGGTGCCGGGTTCGAATCTCGGTGACGGCGCCTGGTGAGTAAACGGTGGAGATTTTTACGATCTCCCAGGTCAACATATGTGCAGACCTGCTAGTGCCTGAACCCCCTTCGTGTGTAAATGCATGCAGAAGATCAAATACGTACGTTAAAGATCCTGTAATCCATGTCAGCGTTCGATGGGTTATGGAAACAAGTACATACCCAGCATGCACACTCCCGAAAGCGGAGTATGGCTGCCTACATGGCGGGGTAAAAAGGGTCATACACGTAAAAGCCCACTCGTGTATATACGAGTGAACGTGGAATTTGCAGCCCACGAACAAAGAAGAAGAAGAAGAAAATACACTATCAACTTTGTGCGAGCTACAGCTAGCATTATCACTATCGGGGTTATAGTCCATCAGCCAGCAGGTTAATCGGTACCACTCATAGTGGCAAGTGTTGTCATATATTTTTGGAATCGTCTAAGTACCTAGATGTCAGAAAATCATGATAATGTGAACGTGGCAGCTTTCTGCCTGTTATCACGTGATTTTTAACCTACATTTCACGAACAAATAATAATTTGTTATACTTATAAGAACAAAAGTTGTTTAGCATGCTATTATACATCTTTTTTTTGTTCAATAATGGTTTTTCTATCTTCAATGGTTTAGGCTCTGGGAGAACAGAGCTTGATCACGGTGTGCGTTCTCGACGCGGTAGGGTGGGGTTAGAAATCACGTGATAACAGGCAGAAAGCTGCCACGTTCACAACATTATCATGATTTTCTGACATCTAGGGACATAGACGATTCCAAAAATATATGATAACACTTGCCACTATGAGTGGTACCGACCCCCTTAATTTGAGGGGCTGGCTGAAGGACTATTAGTCCCGAGTGTCTTTTTATTGAGTTGGTTCCAGCAGGCTTTTACCCTGTGGAGAATACCCTTGTTTTGAAAATGGAATGCGAATTTCTATAGACAATAATTATTATTCAAAAAACATTGTGTGCATCACTTTTGGGCAACGATCCACCCTCTCATTTCCCCAAAACAGTTCGTGAGAAGGGATCCAACAAAAATTCATCTTTGTACCACAAATGGTCAACAAATAAATTACCTGACGAATTCTTGTTGCTTCTGTGTGTGTGTGTGTGTGTGTGTGTGTGTGTGTGTGTGTGTGTGTGTGTGTGTGTGTGTGTGTAGGTGTGAGAGAGAGAGAGAGAGAAAGAGAGAGAGTGATGGAGGGGATAGGGGAGGGGTGGGGGGTACATGTGTGTATGAAAGAAGAAAAAAAAGACATTAAAGGCTAACTGAGACACACAAACATGAACTGTTTGACGTGTCTACAAAAGAAGAGCTGTTGATTCGTGTTGAATGTGGACCATCCCGATACTTCCCGGAGATCTCTTGATCAGTCCGATAGAAGACACTGCGAGATCCACACAGAGAGATATATATCTTCAGATTTCAACAACACACGTCTTCAAGATCCGTTTTTATTCTGCCTGAGGCGAATTAAAGAAGAAGCAAACAGGTCATTGACAGCGAGAAGAGAGAGAGAGAGAGAGAGAGAGAGAGATATGAAAAAAGCAGCAACAAAACAACTGAATGAAGCAATTTGGGATCCGAAAAGAGACAGACACAACAGAGATACAAAGAGAGATAGACAGATAGACAGTGAGAGAGAGAGAGAGAGAGAGGGAGGGAGGGAAATCAGCGGCAAAACAAGCGAATGAAGCAATTAGAGACCGAAAAGAGACAGACACAACAGGGGACGTGGAGGTGTTCACCAGGAGCGGTATCGGGAAGGGAGGTGACGGATGTACTGACTGAACGGACGTCACTCACAGCGGCGACAGACGCATGGAGGGGAGGATTCTGAGAGAATCTGATTGTTGTTTACTTCTTTCAAAACATCCTCTAGGAAAGGGGCAGTAGCCGTACTTTCTGCTTGCCAACGGCCATACCACGTTGAAAACGCCGGTTCTCGTCCGATCACCGAAGTTAAGCAACGTCGGGCCCGGTTAGTACTTGGATGGGTGACCGCCTGGGAACACCGGGTGCTGTTGGCAACCTTTCTCAAGGCCTGACTAAGCGCGTTGGGTTACGCTGCTGGTCGGGCAACTGCATGGCAGATGTGGTGTAGCGTATATGGATTTGTCTGAACGCAGTGACGCCTCCTTGAGCTACTGAAACTGAAACTCTGCTTGTCCGTTTTTCTTCTTTGTTTTTTGTTGTTGTTGTTTTGTTTTGTTTTGCATACGTAAGTGCATGCGTGTGTGTGTGTGTGTGTGTGTGTGTGTGTGTGTGTGTGTGTGTGTGTGTGTGTGTGTGTGTGTGTACGTACTTGTGAGCAAGCACACACAAATGCATGCTGCTCGTGTTGTAAATCAGTGTTCATTGTATGAGGACGGCTACAACGTGTTTGCTTTATTCGACACGGTAAACCGCCACATTGTTGCTGTTGTTATTTTCTCACCATGGGATTTGTTTTATTTGTCAGCTTAATCGACCGTTAAATGGAAATCGACCTGCCGTGTGTGTGTGTGTGTGTGTGTGTGTGTGTGTGTGTGTGTGTGTGTGTGTTGTGGGGGTGTGGTTTGTGGGTGAGAGAGACAGAGACAGAGACAGAGACGCACACTTGGAGAGAGAGAAATGGGCAAATACTGAGTCATAAAACTGCATGCGACGACACGTTTGAGCAAATGGAATCTTGTTTCCCTAGCATTTCAAAGCTTATTAATGATATCTAATCCCCATTTTCATGATCTATCATTCATATGGCCTGCACAAGTATAGAACATATTGTTGTGGTTTTTGTTTGTTTGTTTGTTTTTTGTTTTTTTTTGCACACAAAATGATCAGCCGAAACAGATTACACTAAAACAACGTTGATATAACATAATAAAACGAATGCATAAAAAGAAATCAAACAAAAACACAAATAAAATATGAAACGAGACAGTAAAATGAAACAGAGTAAACAAGCTAAAACAAATTAAACAGAGAACATTCTGAAAAAATGTTCCCCCCCCCCCCCCACCCACCAAACTGAGATGTGAAAAGAAGGAATTGCAAGGACACGACCAATCAATTTGCTAAAAGAAAAAAAATAATCTCTCTCTCTTTCTTTCTTTCTTCTTTTTCTCTTTCACCAAATGTCCCCCCCTCCTCTCTCTCTCTTTCTTGCTTCTTCTTCTTCTCTTTCTCTTTAACCAAATGCCTCTCTCTCTCTCTCTCTCTCTCTCTCGTCCCACCCCGTTAGTCAGGGAGCCTACGTGATACAGTGGACGAGCCCAAGAGAAACCTCAGTAATTTTGGCACTTTACCGTACGCTCTGAAATATATCAGACTCATTATATTTTCTTGCTTTCACGACAGAAAATCCACACTCAAAGACCTGGCTTCCTTTTGCTCGCTAACGACAGAAGAGCACCTGAAAACGAAATTTAAACGTGGATGGCAAATGAAAACCCGACTTGTAAACTCGTTTGCTTCACACAACGCAGGCAATGGCTGAAGACTCTCATGTGTGGGGTCGACAATAAAGTTTGGTGACCGATTTAAATGGTGGCACTGGTGATTACAATGCTTATGACTGGTTAAAATGGAGGCGACAAATCAAAATAGTAGTGATTGATGAAATAGTGACAGTGACAGTGACAGTGTGTGTGTGTGTGTGTGTGTGTGTGTGTGTGTGTTACTGACTGTGATGATAGCGACTGGCTGAAATGGCGATAACTGAATGACGTGGAGATGACTGACTGACATAACATGACTGGTTGAAGAGGTAGTGACTGACACTGACAGCAAGCTTAACAATGGTATGACACTCTTGAGAGGCAGCGACGGCTCCTTTGAAGAATAACTTAGCGCCCTTTACTTGGTTGTGAACATTTAGAACATTTAAACAAGGTGAGATCCTAATGTGCTGGAGAATAACTCCATGGAGTGGAGTGATGGCCTAGAGGTAACGCGTCCGCCTAGGAAGCGAGAGAATCTGAGCGCGCTGGTACAAATCACGGCTCAGCCGCCGATATTTTCTCCCCCACCACTAGTCCTTGAGTGGTGGTCTGGACGCCAGTCATTCGGGTGAGACGATAAACCGAGGTCCCGTGTGCAGCATGCGCTTAGCGCACGTAAAAGAACCCACGGCAACAAAAGGGTTGTTCATGGCAAAATTCTGTAGAAAAATCCACTACGATAGGAAAAACAAATAAAACTGCACGCAGGGAAAAAAAACAAAAAAATGGGTGGCGCTGTAGTGTAGCGATGCGCTCTCCCTGGGGAGAGCAGCCCGTGAATTTCACACAGAGAAATCTGTTGTGATAAAAAGAAATACAAATACAAATAAAGATTTAATAAACAGACCAGTAATCCGTTCACTCTATGTGAAAGCAGCTATGATTTCAGCAGCAGAGCCAACATGATATAAAGGCCAAAATGCATTAGTAGCTAAAGGAAAGAAAAGAAAACAACAACGTCAAAAACAAAACATATAATATACGACCTTGCCTGTCACGAGCATCGTCAACATAAGGGGGGGGGAAAACCCCACAAAACAAACTATATTACTGCTTATTCATCCTGTCAAGGGCTTTGCTTTCTCTTTGTCTTTTTGTTTATCACGGCATCAGACAGGGAAATCTAAACAGCCACTGTCTCTTAAAAAAAAGACCAGTAGTAAATTTACACACAAGGATTCAGTTTTTTGTTTGTTTCCTCGTTGTATAAACAGTGGGCGTGCCGGCGCGTGAAGGCGACCATTAGGTGGCTTGTTTCTCGTGACGAGGATGCAGGCACCCCGCAAGGAAACCCTCGCTCTTTCCTCTGCCATGTAAATGAAGCCAGCCACCCCCGAACCTTCCCCCCCCCCCCATCCCCGTCCCCCCACCATCACCATCATGCATGATGGCTCCCAGGTCCTTATTAGACACCTGTCATTTGAGCTTAATGGTTTCCATCAGCTCGCTGAATACAGACGTGGTTTGTGAAGAGATGTGACTAGATAGGTGAACGAGGACTCCGTTTACCAGGAAGTTGATAACAATAAGAATAAAAATGGTAATAAATCGTGACAGTCGTACGGTGTTTTTCTTTTCTTCTCTCGTGACCAGCATATTCCAACATAGGGTGGTGGTGGTGGTGGTGGTTGTTGCTTGAAGTCTTTTCAAAAGGACGATGCAAGAGGAGAGGTTGGGTGGCGGTGGTCAGTCGTGATGCTGAGATCATCATTATATCGAAAATCTCAAATTCGGATAATTTCGGGACCACGCTTTGGTTTGAAGTATTTCTCATCTTAATATCAATGGCATTTACGACAAAAATGACGACTCCAGAGAATCGGCACGAGAAACAGAGAGGACGAAGGTGTTAAAAAAAAGAAGATAGCACTTTGATGTGAACTGAAAACGATGGCGTAAAAACAACAACAACTAAACGGCAAACAATAAAGTAACACACACACACACACACACACACACACACACACACACACACACACACACACACACACACACACAGAGTACGGTAAGATCAATGACGCTGAAATAAGGTACAAGGTGTTCACATGTAAGCCCCGCGGCTCTCAAGAAAAAAATGTAAATAACAATAAAAACGTAAATAATGAATGAAAAAAATAGATAGAAGCATAATATATTACGTGTAAACTTAAACAGAAGAAGACAACAACAAAACAACAACAACAACAAAAGAAGGAAAAAAACGAAGAGAGAAAAAAAAAAGAAAATACGACCAAAACAAAAAAATAAAAGCAAGATCTTATAAATATAAAGTTATTCTCAAATAAGGAGAGAGGAGTTGTCTGAATGTGCTTGTTTACCTCCACTAACATCTTATACTATTTGTATTTGTATTTCTTTTTATCACGGCAGATTTCTCTGTGTGAAATTCGGGCTGCTCTCCCCAGGGAGAGCGCGTCGCTATACTACAGCGCCACCTTTTTTTTCCTTTTTTTTTTCCCTGCGTGCGGTTTTATTTGTTTTTCCTATCTAAGTGGATTTTTCTATAGAATTTTGCCAGGAACAACACCTTTTGTTGCCGTGGGTTGTTTTACGTGCGCTTAGTGCATGCTGCATTCGGGACGTTGGTTTATCGTCTCATCCGAATGACTAGCGTCCAGACCACCACTCAAGGTCTAGTGGAGGGGGACAAAATATCGGCGGCTGAGCCGTGATTCGAACCAGCGCGCTCAGATTCTCTCGCTTCCTAAGCGGACGCTTTACCTCTAGGCCATCACTCCACATCACTTTACTATCCGGTGTAAAGCTCAAAACATGCAAAACTAACGAAACAAAATGAGCGACAGACAACACAAGACAAGAAACTGAGAAAAGAAAGAAAATTCCACAGGCCTCAGAACCCAAGAAAGAAAGGAACAATGCCAATGGAATATGAAAGAAAACTAAATCACGAACAAGCCAAGTATGCAAGAATGTAACATTTCCAAAATGATATTTATATTAAGCTGTTGTTTCCTCAGCTGATTTCCAAAATGGTGATTATATTAAGCTGTTTTCTCAGCTGACACAATTCAAACCTATTCTTACATAATCTTTGAAACTGGTTTGTGTTTTCATTGAAAGAAAAAGAGATAATTACATTCCAAGGTTCCTTGTTTCATGCATGTTGTCACATTCCGTCAGTCGCACTGGGGACTGCACACGTCTGTAGTTTAGGCATTTGTCCATACAAAGGACAAGCACAACACAAACGTTCTTCATCTTGAATCACTCCGCACACGCTGCAAAGTTTATCCTGTTCGCTATTTCAGAATGATTGGAATGCAGCTTCTTTCAAAAATCAATTGCCCCAAGCGTTATTTTACAATGAAGTCTACAAAATCAAAATACCTTTCCCTCTCAAAAAGTAGATTTATACATGTTTTATAGGAACTTCACATATCTTTCTACAGTACAAAGTTTTTCCCATTCATGAAGGTATCTGCCAGACGTTGTTTTAATCAAACAATGAAATAAAACAATCCACACAACCAACCCCTTGATGCGGGCAGACGTATCCAAACCCCAGGCCAAACAGTACATCTTTTCACGCGGGAGAGGCGTCTGTTTGAAAGAACGAAGGAGACACCTAATGAACGAAAGAACAAATGTACGAACCAGTAAAAAAAAAAATGTATAAAAAAACCCAGACGAACGAACAAGAACGATCGAATAGAAAAATACCCGGTTTTTTGGTTTTCCAGTTGTGAATGAGAGAGACACTCCCCCTCAACAAGGCCGGGCGACGATATACCCCCCTCCCCCGCCCCACCCCCTCCCTCCCAAGAACGTGAAGGCAGCGCGACGCCCTTATCCCACAGACACATACAACTTAACAGCTATAGGTCCCTTGCAAGGACCCTATAGCCTGTCGGCGACCCCCGTCAACCGGCTACCCGTTAAAGCCCATTAACTACCCACTGTCAATCACCCCCCCGTTCTATGCACCCTGACTTTAAACCGCCCTCGGTGGGGTGACCCCGACTAAAGGGGCCACACAATGCAAGAACACACAAGAGGTCATGAATTCTAAGAGAAGAGTTCAGCAGCTCTCTCTCCCTTTCCCCTTCCCTTGTAGTCCTTTCGTGAACAAGCGTAGCGTTCGCATGTTCTTCCAAGCGAGCGGAGAGCCCTTTTTAGGGGATGGAAGGTAGGGGCTGTTGATCGTTCTGATCATCATTCTTCACACCCACCCGTCTCTCTCTCTCTCTCTCTGGGGGTCTCTGTCTCTCTCTCTCTCCCCCTCTCTCTCTAGTTCTCTGACCCCACTCTCTCTCTCCATTTTCCCTTTTCTCTCTCTCCTCTTTCACCCGCTTGCTCTTTATCTTCTTTACGTTTGAATAAATTAGGTGTTAGTTATTTCCTGTCTGTGTGTCTCTGTCTCCGCTCTTTCTCTTACACGTGGTCCCTTACCCCGCACTCTCTCTCTCTCTCTCTCTCTCTGTATACATACAAGTCGTGTAGTTCAGAGCTGTAGGGACTAAGCAAAGCTGCTCTTTCACTGTGAATCTGTACATTTGTTTGCCATCAAGAAATTTCTCGGTGTAGATATATGCACTCCTAATGATTTGATATATGGGGAAACTAACAGGTACCCCGTTTACTTAAACCCTGCTGTTCAGTGTATTCAGCTACTGGCTGAAGTTGTTAGAACTGGAAGAATCTCGATTACCTCGTAAAGCTTATAGAATGTTGTTTGAACTAGGTAGTAGAGGAAAAAACAACAACTGGGTATCAGATATACGCGTTTGTTTCAGTATGGTTTTGGTGATGTTTGGTTGAACCAGGGTGTTACAAGATGAATTACATTTTGTTTTATGCTGCTCAGCCCTTAGTGAGATTAGACTAAAGTTTATTCCACACAAGTATTACCAATATCCGTGTACCGTTAAGTTAAATCTTCTGATGTCATCCACAAGACAACATGACGCGCATAATCTATCATATTTCTATAACAAAAAAAAAAAAGCGGTCAAACTTAGAGAAATTGTAATCTCGTAGTCTGTTATGAACTACTGTTTCTCATGTTAGGTGTTATTTTGATGAAATCTGATTTTGTTCTTGAATGTTTTGTGATAGTACTTGTTCACTCACCTCTTTGTGACGGGCCATGACCTGATGAATAAACTATTCGCATTCTCTGTATACATATATATATACATGTGCGTGTGTGTGTGTGTGTGTGTGTGTGTGTGTGTGTGTGTGTGTGTGTGTGTGTTCCCCATCTCTGCATTCTCACCCCACCTATATATATATATATATATATATATATATATATATATATTCGTCGCTCTCTTTCCAGGTAATCCCTCTTTTTCTTCCACTGTCACCCACACAAACATCTCTTTCTTTCTTTCCTCTCTCTCAACACCCCCCACCCCCACCCTCCTCAGCCATTCCCTCTTTCCCTCCTCTCCACTCACCATCTCTCCCCGACCGAATCTCTCTTCACCCACCCCTCCACTCACCATCACTCCCTAACTGAATCTCTCTTCACCCACCCCTCCACTCACCATCACTCCCTAACTGAATCTCTCTTCACCACCCCTCCACTCACCATCACTCCCTAACTGAATCTCTCTTCACCCACCCCTCCACTCACCATCTCTCCCTAACTGAATCTCTCTTCACCACCCCTCCACTCACCATCACTCCCTAACTGAATCTCTCTTCACCCACCCCTCCACTCACCATCTCTCCCTAACTGAATCTCTCTTCACCACCCCTCCACTCACCATCTCTCCCTGACTGAATCTCTCTTCACCCACCCCTCCACTCACCATCACTCCCTAACTGAATCTCTCTTCACCACCCCTCCACTCACCATCTCTCCCTGACTGAATCTCTCTTCACCCACCCCTCCACTCACCATCTCTCCCTGACTGAATCTCTCTTCACCCACCCCTCCACTCACCATCACTCCCAAAATGAATCTCTCTTCACCACCCCTCCACTCACCATCACTCCCTAACTGAATCTCTCTTCACCACCCCTCCACTCACCATCACTCCCTAAATGAATCTCTCTTCACCCACCCCTCCACTCACCATCACTCCCGAACTGAATCTCTCTTCACCACCCCTCCACTCACCATCACTCCCTGACTGAATCTCTCTTCACCCACCCCTCCACTCACCATCACTCCCTGACTGAATCTCTCTTCACCACCCCTCCACTCACCATCTCTCCCTGACTGAATCTCTCTTCACCCACCCCTCCACTCACCATCACTCCCTAACTGAATCTCTCTTCACCCACCCCTCCACTCACCATCTCTCCCTGACTGAATCTCTCTTCACCCACCCTCCACTCACCATCTCTCCCTGACTCAATCTCTCTTCACCCACCCCTCCACTCACCATCACTCCCTAACTGAATCTCTCTTCACCCACCCCTCCACTCACCATCTCTCCCTGACTCAATCTCTCTTCACCCACCCCTCCACTCACCATCTCTCCCTGACTGAATCTCTCTTCACCCACCCCTCCACTCACCATCTCTCCCTGACTCAATCTCTCTTCACCCACCCCTCCACTCACCATCTCTCCCTGACTCAATCTCTCTTCACCCACCCCTCCGCTCACCATCTCTCCCTAACTGAATCTCTCTTCACCACCCCTCCACTCACCATCTCTCCCTGACTCAATCTCTCTTCACCCACCCCTCCACTCACCATCTCTCCCTGACTCAATCTCTCTTCACCCACCCCTCCACTCACCATCTCTCCCTGACTGAATCTCTCTTCACCCACCCCTCCACTCACCATCTCTCCCTGACTCAATCTCTCTTCACCCACCCCTCCACTCACCATCTCTCCTAGTTGTCTTTCCCCTTCCACACTTTCTTCTCTCCTCTCACCGCCCTGTTCATCTCCCCCCCACCCCCCATCTCTCTCTCTCTCTCTCTCTCTCTCCTCTCTTTCCCTCTTCCTCGTTCGCCTCCTTCCCCACCGTGCCTCCTTTTTTTTTTCTATTTCGCAGTCAAAGCATGACTCCCTTCGGTTCATTTACCCAAAGTGGGGGAGAGAGAGAGAGAGAGAGAGGGCACAATTCTTTACATGGCTCCATCCCCGAACCCTCCCCACCTGTCTGTAACCCCCCCCCCCACCCCTCTTTACCTATCCACACACCTATCCTCTGTCTGTCTATCTCTGTCTCTCTCTGCCACACCCTCACCCCCCTTCCCACCCTCCCCAGCTTCCCTCCGTGGCATGAAGATCACTGGACGGTAAGTTACGACTGACGGACAGGAAGTGAACTGAATGAGCGTGTGTGTGTGTGTGTGTGTGTGTGTGTGTGTGTGTGTGTGTGTGTGTGTGTGTGTGAGAGAGAGAGTATGTGTGTCTAAGTGCTGTGTGTCTAAATTCTGTGTGTGTGTGTGTGTGTGTGTGTGTGTGTGTGTGTGTGTGTGTAAATGATGTGTCTGTGTGTGTGTGAGGGGAATGGCAGGGGGCGGGAGGGGAGGGGCAGATCCGGAGAAGGAAAAGGGTGAAGATTGGAGGAGACGGGGGAGCTAGATGGGGGGGTGGGGGTGGGGGGGTGGGGTGGGGTCGGAGGGAAGGTGGTACAGCACCAAGCAAGCTAAAGCCAGCAGCAGCGAGAGCTATTTGTCATAGCTGTAACATGGGATTTCTGTTAGAGAATAGACTGCACCAAAAGAGACCGCATTATCCTCCACCCGTACCATTTGACGGCGGATACAGACGACTGACTGGTCGTCGCCAGTTGTTGTAGTGGTGGTGGTGGTGGTGGTGGTTGTAGTGGGGGAAGAAACAGGACAAGGGACGGAGGGGAGAGGGGTGAAGGTGAGAGAGAGGGGGTGGGGTGGGGGCTGCCTCCTCCGCCAGATGAAGGGATGGGAGGGTGTGTGTGTTGTGCGGGGGGGAGAGGAGTGGCATGGGGGTGGGGGGGGGGAGTTATCAAATAGTGTTAACTTTTTTTCAACACGTTCCTTCTGCTGCTGTTGTTCTTTTCGGTGTTGTTTTCTTCTGTAAGTCCCAAGTCCACACCTCATTGCGATGACGGCTGTTCTGGTCAAAACATGCGAATGATATGTAGTACCCTCTCCAATTTCTGTCTCT
>NC_134878.1:54796069-54806069 GCF_041734735.1 Babylonia areolata | reverse complement strand
GAAAAATAGAGAAAAAAAATGGATGAACGTACGACAGAAAGAAAGAAAGAAGAAGAGAATATTACTTCATTTGTAAATCCCTCAGTTCTTGAAAGAGAGAAATCTAAGAAATAATCAAAGAAAGAAAGAAAGAAAAGAAAAGGAAAAAAAGAAAGAAGAAAAACGGCAACTAAAAATAAACAAACGGCCACCAATTCTTGAAAGATGGAAAAATGAACTAAAGAACAAAACACAGTATGTCAGTGGAAAGGGGGAATGGAGAAAGGAGAAAAAAAAACAACAAAAAAAACAACCAACCAAACAAACAACAAAAAAACAAAGGAAGAAAAAAACCCAAAGAGTCTAGGTGAAAGAAGATAAACAGACAAAAGAAGAAAACCACGACAGCGACGACGACAACAACGAAGAAGAAGAAGAAGGAGGAGGAGGAGGAGGGAGGAGGAGGGAGGAGAAGGAGGCCTCTCATCTCTTTTTCCCCGCCACACTCGTTTCGGAAGACAAGACAACGACGACAACAGTAACGGGGGATTTCACCCCCCCTCCCCCCCCCCCCACCCCCACACCCCCTCTTTATTTCTTTCCCTCCCAGTCCTTCCTTCCCCTTACCTGTCAGTTTACAAACAAGCATCGCCCCCTCCCCTCCTCCCTCCTCACCACCCCCCAACCCCCTCACCCCACTCCTCTCACCTCCCCACCCCCATCAATCCCCCCTTTTCACACAAGGCCAATAACTCTGGTACCATCACGTTTCTTGTTCAGAGTTAACACCCCTGACAGCTCATGGCGCCGGGGGATGACTGCCCTCGTCAAGCAAGCAGGAAAAAAAACAACAACAAAAAAACCTCATGCGCGCGCACATACACACACACACACATACGCGCACATACACAAACACACACACGCAGTCATACACGCGCGTGCGCGCGCACGCGCACACACACACACACATATATATAATTATATATACTCACACAGTCTCTCTCTCTCTCTCATATATATATATATATATACACACAGAGTCTCACACACACATGCAGCCACACACACACACACACACAAGAAGAAGAAGAAGAAGAAGAAAAGGGTTGGAAGTCACGCTGAGAGGACTGTCACCTAAAGGTGTGACTCCATGCCAAGTGCGACAAACGTAACTCAGCGGAGGCCGCCACTCCCCTACCCTCTTCTTATTCCCCCCCGGCGCCCCCGCCGCCCCCCCCCCCCCCCCCCCACATCCCACCCTCCCTACTACTATCCTTCCTGCCCTGTCTTGTGCTCCTCTTGCGTCATGATGTGGCTTTATTTATTTGTGTGTGTGTGTGTGTGTGTGTGCTGTCTTCTTTTCTGACTCTGGTTTGTCTCCCTCACAATGTCTCTCGTCGTGTGACTGCGAGGTCAAAATGACATTAAGCGTGTGTGTGTGAGAGAGAGAGAGAGAGAGGGGGGGGGGTGAGGGGTGGATGGCGGTTGTGACGAGAGAGATAGAGAGGGTAAAGAAAGGGAGAAAAATATGTAGAGAGAGAGAGAGGGGGGGGTGGGAGGGGGTAAGTGGGTGGGGGGGCGCGTTCTGTTCTTTTGTAGGTAGTGCGACCTCATTTTCATATACGGGGGGAACGACCCCGCTTGTTGTCACCGACAAAATAATGCAATCGTTCTCAACTCATTTTTTGTCTGTCCTTTGTTTTTGACATCTTTTCTCTTTGTGAGAATCTACCAATAACAATGGTATTTATATAGCGCTGAATCTTGTGCAGAGACAAATTAAAGCGCTTTCGCACCAGTCATTCACACGCATGCAACTGGAGAAACTGAAGACAAGGATGAGGAAGGGAAGGGAGGCTGTCTTGGGAAGAGGTGGGTTTTAAGGCCAGACTTGAAAAAGATGAGTGCGGAGACCGTGACGAAGCGAAAGAGGAAGTTTATTCCAACTGCATGGTCCAGAGACAGAGAAAGAACGGCGGCCAACTGGAAGGAAGCAGCGCCGAGAAGACAAACAAAGAGCAAAGACCCACTCAAAGACCAAGATCAATGTCAGCAGCCAATAGCTGGAAACCGTGAAGCAGTTTTTAGTACCTTGGTGCCACCACAGGGTGAAGAAGGGTCCAAGGTCGAAATACTGGCAAGAGCTGCGCAGACTGCAACAGCACTGGCAAGACTGAAGCCCATATGGAGAGACAAGAACATCAGTGTCTGAACAAAGCTGAAGCCACTACATGCACTGGTTCTATCTTTCTGTTGTTGTATGCATGTTGTATGCTCTTGCAGCAGAGCTTCAAATACGGATCCAAACAGCGGAAATGAGATGTTTCAGGAGACTCTTTGGCATCTCCTAAAAAACACAAAACAACAACAACAACAACAACAACAAAAAACAACTGAAGAAATAACAAAACCATCAGAGTGTGTGTTGGTCGGTATGGGGACCTCCTGACCACAGCGAAAAAAAAGGAAAATGAAATAGTATGACCACGTGACACAATCCGACAGTCTCTCCAAGACCACCTCTCAGGAAACAGTGCAGAGGGAAGAGGAGACGAGGCAGACATGGAAAGAAGTGGGCAAACATCACTGAGTGGACAGATGAGCTTTGCCGAAACTCAGGCCCAATCCCACGACCGCCAGAAATGGAGTGTTGGTGATGTGTTGGACGGGCGCAATAGCCAAGTGGTTAAAGCGTTGGACTGTCAATCTGAGGGTCCCGGGTTCGAATCACGGTGACGGCGCCTGGTGGGTGAAGGGTGGAGATTTTTACAATCTCCCAGGTCAACATATGTGCAGACCTGCTAGTGCCTGAACCCCCTTCGTGTGTATATGCAAGCAGAAGATCAAATACGCACGTTAAAGATCCCGTAATCCATGTCAGCGTTCGGTGGGTTATGGAAACAAGAACATACCCAGCATGCACACCCCCGAAAACGGAGTATGGCTGCCTACATGGCGGGGTAAAAACGGTCATACACGTAAAAGCCCACTCGTGTGTATGCGAGTGAACGTGGGAGTTGCAGCCCACGAACGCAGAAGAAGGAGAAGAAGGTGATGTGTTCAGCAGTGCAGCACCCCCGGGACCAGTGACTGTGACAGTGACTGTGACAGCTCATTATTGTGGTGTTGTTTTTTTTGACCAATTCGCCGATCAACGACTCGATCAAAAGTTTTGTGGTTCTTTAACAATATTTTGATGAACGATATTTCAATTCTGTAATGAGAGAATGGGTGGGAGTGACGAACAAGTCTTTTGTGTGTTCTGTTAATCGGTTTTACGTTCTGCGGAGAAAACTAATTCTACATCACAACTGGAAATTCGCAAATAATGAGGCCAGGAGATGAAATAATTAACAAATAGTAAAGAGTGGTAACTCTCTCCATTACACAAGGTACACAACTTCAAGTCAGCGATGCTTACGCTACAGATTCAGCTAGCACACAGGTAAATAAAAGGTACACTGGAAAAAGCAAAGATACTTCCTCATAAAAGGAAGCGCCGGGCCTGTCCTTATACCAATCATTTGGCATGTGCACACAGCAGCAAAGGCAGAAGAAATGTGCAAACACAAATTAGCTTTTATTCAAGACTGGCATGGCCTCTTTAATCCTGAATAAGCCACACAGAACACATGGACAATACAGAACAAACCGAGGCAATCATGTCTTTGTTCTGATTTGTCCATGTGTTCTGTGTGGCTTATTCAGGATTAAAGAGGCTATGCCAGTCTTGAATAAAAGCTAATTTGTGTGGAGAGAGTTACCACTCTTTACTATTTCTACATCACAACTGTTTCAGTAAGTATTTGTGTTGCATGTATATGATATGATATATATATATATATATATATATATATATATATATATATATATATATGTGTGTGTGTGTGTGTGTGTGTGTGTGTGTGTGTGTGTGTGTGTGTGTGTGTCCGTCTGTCTGCCTATTCATTTTAACCAAGGTTTATGACTGGGGGAAGAAGGTGGCCGGATGGTTAAGACACTTGTCTGTCAACACAGTGTCCGAGAGGGTATGGGCATTCGCTTCCCGCTCTCGTCCTTTCTCCCAAGTTGGACTGATAAATCAGACCGGGCGTCCAGTCATTCGGATGAAACGATAAACCGAGGTCCCGAGTGCAGCACGCACTTTGCGCACTGAAAAAGAACCCATGGCAAAACAAAAATGCTGTCCTTTCTTTGACAACATTTTGTACATGAAATCCACTCTGATGGCTTCACGAATATGCATGCATACACTCACGGTTTGACGGGCGCGTTGGGTTATTCTATTGTCAGACATCTGTACAGCAGATGTGGTTTAGCGTATATGGATTTGTCCGAACTCCGTGACGCCTCCTTGATAAACTTCAAATGTGACTGGAAAATCAGGCAGTGTGGAAATCGAATCAAGGCCCGATGAACATGGATAAAGCACAAGTAAACTAAAAGAAGTTGGGGCAAATTGTACATGGGGAGAGATAGAGACAGAGAGAGAGAGAGGGAGGGAGGGAGGGAGGGAGGGGGAGACAGAGACAGAGACAGAGATGGAGGGAGCTCTGTGGAGGAGTTGTAGAAGAGTGTAAGGATGTGTGTGGGTATCTATTTTTGTGGAATCTCCCTATAAAAAAAAAAGCGAACGAAGTAATTTGAAAATGTGCATAATTATGTATGAGTTCGTGTGTTTGCATCCCCGTCTGCACGCGCGCGCACACACACACACACGCACGTACACACATGCGCGCGCGCGTGCGTATGTACGAACACACACACACACACACACACACACACACACACACACACACACACACACACACACACACACACACACACACACACGCATGCATGCATGCATGCATGCTTGCTTGCACTCACGCGCGCGTATTCTATTTCCCCATAACGTATCATTCATTCTCGCCGCAGGGAAGGAAGGCAACAAGATTGATTCCTTCTCTGACAACCAGTGCCCAACGGAAAACGACCGTACCAGTTACAACCAAATCACCTCAATTATACTCCACCG
Source organism: Babylonia areolata (assembly GCF_041734735.1). Classification (NCBI taxonomy): domain Eukaryota; kingdom Metazoa; phylum Mollusca; class Gastropoda; order Neogastropoda; family Buccinidae; genus Babylonia; species Babylonia areolata. The sequence continues at coordinate 54,801,073 of NC_134878.1, read as the reverse complement.
TTTGCATTATTCTACATTGTCCTTAAAGCTTCTTCGCACCCTTCAACAAACAACAACAACAAAATCATGTCTAATGGCTTTTGAAGAGACCAAACGATACCTCACAGCTTTGGCAGCATATTATCATCACTCCTTAAAAGATTTCCGAGCCAGCATTCGAAGAAAATATTTTATTTCCTGACAATCCCCCCTCTTTCTTTCTTTCAGTCTCTAAAATCCCTGCAGGGTTTTGATTCAGACGAGCAACTATCAAATGTCCTTTTATTCTTCTACATTCAATTCAAGCAAGGCCTTTCTCAAAGACGAGTTTTCTTCCTCCTCCTCCTCCGGTGGATCTGGTCCATCGGGCCTGAGGAGGCACAGTGCATGGCGACAGTAGTCCGATTGGTAATCTCCAGTAAATTGGTAGCACTTCAGCCGTTCACCTCCCTGCCGCGCTGGTGCCGGGAAGATCCTTGCTCGGGGGTTGGGGTTCTTTGGGGCTGTGCCTGGCAGGGACAGGGAGGGAAAGAGAGAGAAAAGAGGGGTGGCGAGGAAAGGAAGAGAGAGACGGGGGAAGGAGAGAGGGAGAGGGAGGAAAGGGAGGGAGAGAGAGAGGGGAAGGGGCAGGATAGGGAGAGAGAGAGGGGGGAAGGAGAGAGAGGGGGAGGAAAGGGAGAGAGAGAGGCAAGGAGAGATAGAACTGGAGGGGCAGGAAAGGGAGAGAGGGGGGAGGACAGAGAGAGGGAGGGGGAGGAAAGGTAGAGAGAGAAAGAGAGAGGGAGGGAGGGAAGGAGAGAGAGAGAGGGAGGGGGAGGAAGGAGAAAGAGAGAGGGAGGGAGGGAAGGAGAGAGAGAGAGGGAGGAAAGGGAGAGAGAGAGAGAGAGAGAGAGAGAGAGAGAGAGAGAGAGAGAGAGAGATTTTAAGAAAACTATTGGGGAAAATGAATAAAATAAACACAGGAAGAACATATCGTGTGGACAAAATACTGAATTACATGACGTATCAGAACGTATCATAAATACTTGACAAAAATTAATAATGCTGGACCTAAATAAGGTAATAGAAGCTAGTATTTGTTTGCCTCAAAATATGTTAACATCTGTTTCCTTCACACACACACACACACACACACACACACACACACACACACACACACACACACACACACACAGAGAGAGAGAGAGAGAGAGAGAGAGAGTTTGAAAATGCTGCATCACAATGAAATCACTGACATAATGTGTTTCCCCGTTTAAGCTTTATAGGTGCTTGAATTCAAGTCTAAAACCTCGTCAGTTGACTCTCTCAGACTTTGGTCCGATTCGCAGACCAATTCTGAGTTTAGCTCTCAGACTATTATCAAATTCATTACGGACCAAGTATTGATCTAATGTCAAGTGCATATGCTTTAGTAACCTGACAATTGAGCATATAATTTTTGACTGTAGCTTGATGAAGCCTTATGTACACGAAAGTGTGTCTTCACAAGTGACTGAGAACGTTGATGTTTTTGACTTTTTGCATTCATTATCAGTTGTTTCGCTTGTCAGTTTAACGACTTCTCTTTTACGAAGTCCTTTAAGTAATTTTCTGTAATTGTAGATATATATATACATATATATATTTTTTTTTTTCTTTCAAATTTCACCCACATTTCACACTCATTTGCCCAGTTTCCCCCAACCCTCCATTCATTCACATATCCCACCCCTTCTAACCGATACTACTCAAATGTATTCATAAATACTTTAACAAAATGTCTTCAATCACCGATATGTGTGACGGGACATTAAACAAAATTCCTCCTCCTCCCGTTTAAGCCGTTCAACTTTGAAGGAAGTGGGACAGGTTCTTCCCTCCTACCTGCCCATGAAGATGCAGAAACAGGCCTTGCACGTGCAGAAAACTGCATGCCCGTTGAGCAAACAATGCCAGTTGCGGACGGAACAGGCTGATCGTATACTTTAAAACAATGATTTCTTCAGGTACATATCTATGTATGGTCATAAGGGTTTTCCGGTCTTACGTAGAGTATTTAAAAAATTTATTTATTATTATTATTATTTTTTATTATTATTTTTTTTACAAACTCTTATACAGTTTCGGATAAAATCAAATCAATAAATCATAAGTAATGTTCTTCTCTGGAATTGTTTCTCACACAAAAACACATGCTGACAACATCTCTCTATCATCATCTCATCATCAATCTGAAAAAAAATAGTGTGTAACGGACTAGTACCATATATCAGAATACGTTCATTTCGGCCCAGTGTGTAATAAAGCTTTGTTGGGTTGTTTTTTTTAAAAGAAATTGTATTGTATTAAAATTCCAGTAATCCCCTCGTTCACACACACACAAAACAACACAATAAGGGAATGAGGCAAAATATCCCTTTCCATCGCACAATTCGTTGCCAAAAGACAAATCACGCCATCACAGGATCACAGGAATTTACCCCGATGAAAGCGGATCCATTAACACGACAATATATTATCTAAGGCCTCACACAGGCCATTTTGCCACAATGCCATAACTATTGTCGGTAGATCAAAATGATATTACGCCTGTATGAAAATAACAACAACAACTATGCTTTACTGGCAAGAATGCATGCTTTTTATTGGTAATCCAAGTCATCCATTTTAACGAGAGGTAGAGGAACCTCGCTCATAACGATAATGGTGAAAAGAAGCCTTTGTCTAACGTTGTCAAAATGGAGTGCTGTCAAAGTACAATACGATGAAAACCTTAATCATAACAAAGGCCGATGTTTTGTGACATCAAGCGGAAACATTTGAAATGAAAAAAAATCATAATGGGTGTCAGAATGGGTGTGAGAATGGATGAGAGATGGATAGAGACAGAGAAAACGAGACAGGGAGGGCAGAAATGGGACAGTGAGACAGGGGGAAGGGAAGGGTGAAGTGCAGGTGATGAGAATAAAGTGTGAGTAACTTTCTTTTTCTTTTTTTTTTTTCGCTGCCCCATCATCTGCACCGTTTCAGTGGCATTACTACCACGCCGCTCATTTAGATTCCCCAATACACAGCCACACCCGGGTTCGTCCGTCGCAGTTCCAGCGTCGGCAGTCCACAGGGAACCATCGATGTTAGGTCGCCTGGAGGCCAAGAAGTGTGAGTAACTTGATCCAGACTGAGAATCCCGGGGAACGCCACAAACCCAGGGGACTTGGGAGAAACAGACACACAAATACATATCACAGCAGACTGCTGTAAAAAAAAACACACAAAAAAAAACCACATCCTTTTTAAAACACATTCTGAGAACATATCACTCTTGCGTCTCTGATATTTCCATTGCTTACATAAAATTACTGATGATAATCACATGACAGGGCTTGACAGGAAGTAATCATTTAATGCTCTATCCTGTGCTGAAACAGTGATATTAAACATCACTGGGTACCCTATCATGTGCTGAAGCAAGGATGTTAAACACTACTGGGTAAAACCACAACTTGCATATTCAGTATATGCAGTAATCATACGACATTATGTTCAGAAAAAACCCCCACTAACATACAGTTTTGATGCTTATCCATCAACACCTGACAAACACAAAGAGATTAAGTTTCTCCGTAATGTAATCCCCATGGATTCGTTTGAATACTTGGTATACACTCACACATACAGATTATCACGATCTTTCCATGCCTTAAACATTGAAACGACCAAAGTGTGAACAGGTATGTATGTTATGTTGTCCCTCCTTGTTCGTAGCAGAACTTATATAAAACAAAATCCCAATAAAAGGCGAGTGATCGTATCATTCGACGAACCAGGATAAGATGATGGGACGGATTAAGATATTCCTTTTCACCGCACTGTCTGCAATCAACGAGAAAAGACCGGTATGATAACAGAAGAATAACTGTTTTCTCCTTGGTGACAGGAACCCACATTGTGACACTAATACCCAAAACTAAAACACCACAATTGTGACACTAATACCCAAAACTAAAACACCACAATTGTGACACTAATACCCAAAACTAAAACACCACAATTGTGACACTAATACCCAAAACTAAAACACCACAATATCAAATACCCCACTTCAACACCACCACGACGTGATTTCCCTCCATTCAAAGTGGAAAGCTCAAATTAATCCTATCACCTCCTTGTAAAGGCGGATCTTATTCCAGCTTTTTCATTTGTGACGCAAGTAATGCATCTTAATGAGCAATAAAGTTCTCAATATCTCCGATGAAAAGATCAGTGTATTGTACAGCCCGTCAGAGCACAGGGCAGGGAGAAAACAGCTTGTGGCCCGGTGGGTAACGCGTACGACTAAGAAGCGAGAGTACTCGGGTTCGAGATCCCACAAAACGGACTGGGAGTTTCGCTATCACCTCCCCCCGCCCCATCCACCCCTTCATCAGACTTTGAGTGGTGGTCTAAGGGTGCTAGTCTTTCGGATGGGACGATAAACTGAGGCTCGATGCGCAGTATGCGCTTAACGCATGAAAAAGAATCCAAAAAAAAAAGAAAAAAAAAAGATCCCTAACAAAATTCCGGAGAAATATCCATTTTGATAGTAAAAAGAAACAAAACAAATCAAAACAAACAAAAACAAGAGAGGCAAGGCCTTCAAGACTCACTTGTGATACACTTTAAAAAAAAATCTAATCGTTAACATGTGTTCTGTATTTGTTATTATAAAGTTTCGGGTTAATAAAAAGAAAAAAAAAGTCCTAACCAGATTCGAACCCCGTGTGTTCGGGTGAGAAGAAACTGTCTTACCCATTACACTATCGTGGCTCCTTTACTGACGTTCTAAAATTTAATATTTGAACATACTTTTTTAAAGGGCGATAAATCAATTGCGGTATTCGCAGTGAGAACGCTGTTTAAATCATATTATTCTGGCGTATCTTAGGCATTCAAAAAATCTTTAAGGGCAATAAAAAAAAAAAAAAAAATTCTTTTTAAGTCCGCGGTAAAGGAGACGTGGCTATCGCCACAATCACACTGCAACATTTTGCCGTTTTCTCTAGA
>NC_134878.1:54781069-54791069 GCF_041734735.1 Babylonia areolata | reverse complement strand
CAAAAGACTAGTTCACTGCTTCCACGCACCAACCGAAACACGAAGACTGGTGTGCACGCTGCGCGATGAAAGCCAAGCCAAGTGGCTGCAGTTCCACGGCCTTCGCGCTACATGCACAGCTAACTGTTAACGGTCCTCAGTTTATAATTGATTGCTCCTGCACGTTCCAAAACTGGGAAAATGACCTCTTCTTTGACGGGCGCAATAGCCGAGTGGTTAAAGCGTTGGACTGTCAATCTGAGGGTCCCGGGTTCGAATCACGGTGACGGCGCCTGGTGGGTAAATGGTGGAGATTTTTACGGATCTTCCAGGTCAACATATGTGCAGACCTGCTAGTGCCTGAACCCCCTTCGTGTGTATATGCAAGCAGAAGATCAAATACGCACGTTAAAGATCCTGTAATCCATGTCAGCGTTCGGTGGGTTATGAAAACAAGAACATACCCAGCATGCACACCCCCCGAAAACGGAGTATGGCTGCCTACATGGCGGGGTAAAAACGGTCATACACGTAGAAGCCCACTCGTGTGCATACGAGTGAACGAAGAAGAAGAAGAATATACGTTGGATTTATTTGACTGACCAAATATTCAAAGTTAAATGGATTGGCCAATGATCTGTTAGAATTTCTCCTCTCCCCTCTGTTCCCCCTCCCCCACCACCTTACCCACCATTCTTCTAAATTTTCTTCTTCTTCTTCGTGTTTTTCTTCTATTATGCCAATTACTCTGGTGATAATAAATTTAATCTCATGTTGATATTAGCATTATTTTACTATATTATGTACTGTTTGTTGATTTGTTTTGTTTCATTACTTACTGTTTATGAATGTTATTTGATACAAGTCATAATATGGTTCATCAGCCGTCATGATAAAATTGAAGTGCAACGTTGTGAGCACAGTATAAGCTTTAAGCTTGTTGATTCTCTTTTGTCATTCATTGCATTGTAATCATGTATATTGTTAAAAAATTAAAGATTATTTAAACCAAGAAGAAGACCTCTTCTTCCTCTGCTGGCTGTCCTCTGTCAACAGTCCGGAGATTCCCGATCTCACTCCCATTATATGTCTCGCAGGATCTCCAGTGTAAAATCACCGTTCCGTCGCAGTGGCCATGGATGTTTTCCATGTTGGGCAGCTTAGAGTACGTTTCTCCATAACCAGACGCAACAAACTGGACACGAAGAGTATCTTGACCATAACTTCAGGGGCCAGTTTAATAAAAGAACGCTGAAATCCCTCAAGACATACCTTAATTTATGTATATATCATATATATGTATATATATGTGTGTATATAAATATATATATATCTATATATATATCTATGCATACATATATCAATATATTAATTGATAAACATATTGATACATGCATGCATACATATATACAAATATGCATACATACATATTGCTTTTGTAACAAAGACGCGCGTGAATTTTCACTGCCCCCCCCCCCCCCCCCCCGCCCTACAAACACACAGCCCTCCCCCCCTCTTCCCACTTTCAAGAATTAACGGTCCGACGCCCGAACACGACAAGCCTTAACAAGCCTTCCGCTTAGCTGGATTATAATTGTTACTTCGTTCTGTATGGGTTGTAGTCATGAGCCTGCTTTCTTGTTTTCAGAACCGAGAAGAGAATAATAGGGGGGAAAAAAAGAGAAAAAAAAAGCAAGAAAGAAAGAAAAACAAAGACGGAAACAAATCCTCGATAAACAAAATAAAGACTAAAACAAACCCCCAAAAACCTCCACCCTCTATTCACTGAAACCGATTCATTATGAAACAAAACACAAGCACCCGAAAAGCGCTACATCATCTATCCTCATTGTGAACAAAACAGCCAATCGGAAAGTGAGCCTTTTTCCACGACACTTGACGCCGACCCAGTTGGCCCGAGCGGCCCATGGCAGGAGGTGACATAAGCCATACTTCACCCTGACAGTCGCAAGCAACCATCCCCATTACCTCCACCCCCTTACCTCCCCCACCCCACCCCCACAAACAAGGTCACGGCGTTCCCTATAATAATAAGATTTCAAAAATACCGCGACCCGGTTTTGTTTCTCGCAATCTGTCACCGACACTCCCCCCCCCCCCCCCCCCCCCGCGACTCCCCACTCCAAAAGTAACAGCGAGCGTGGGGAGAATATTCCAGACCCGCCCCCCCCCACCCCCCCCAGCCCCCTCTTTCCCCGCTCCCCAAAAAGGATAAAATCCACTCGTGGTGAAAAGATACCAGAAACAACAAGCACTTCACGGACATCTCGCTCTCTGCACTGTTATCGCTGGGGGTTTATAGGACAATGCGGGCGGATTAACTTTTATTACCTGTTCAATTTACCGTGTAAGAATATGGCAATGCTATAAACCTGGGCCTGCTACGCCGGGGATCAAGGCTTTGTTGCAAAACCGAGCCCTTGCATTCTAGAAAAGAAGAAAAAAAAGTATCTGTAATGTCAGAGCCCCATTCTCCAGCTTGTCTCTCTTGAGGTTTCGGATGAGGTTGTTTGCTGTCACCAGAAACTTTGTGAAAACACCCAGTCTGAGGGCTGTCTCCATGGCCCCAGCTAAACCCCCTCTGTGTGTCCCTTCATGCACTGTCAGACCCCGTGAAGCCCGCCACACTGCGACCACCGGTCTTTTGGACAAAGGAAACTAAAACCACGAAAAAAAGAGAAAAGTTGCGAAAGACCGAAATTTACCTCCCGTGAGGAGTAATGGTGCATGTCGGGTAAGGCGACACGACGGTCTGAGTCCCAAGGAGGACTAGGTTCTGTGGCTATGAAGTCTGTAGCCAACGTGAAGCGACACGCTCTCGTTCTTTGGTTTTTTTTTTTTTTTTTGTCTTTTGAACAGTCGCTCGCCACTGATCCCTGCCGTGTCTGTTCAATATGTATCTGATTTCAAAGGATCTAGGAATCCTGTACGGTACCTGCATTCGTGGATCAAATCATGCTTCTGGTTACCTATCAGTCTGTCTGTACGGTATTTGTACTGCGTATTCATGTGACTTTCAACTCTACGCACTTTTGTTTATGTCCTCACATCTCCTTTAGACATCTAACTCTTTACCAACCTTAGATTAACAACTTCTTGAATAAGGGATTCTTGGTGATAAAGGTAAAAAAAATTTTTTTTTTTTTTTTTAAAGCCGACTGTGGTTTATCCATGTATATTCGGCTCAGCGTTGGGCTTTTATCAGAGACTGACAGAGACTTACAGCTGGGCCAACAACAATGAGAGCTGTATGATCATTGGTTTCTCCATTGCCATGGGAAGTCATTTGCAGCTTAGTCATTTGTGGAGGACTGTGAATCTCCAGTGGCATAAAGACGTTTGAAAACAAGAGAACGCTGGCCATTAAGGAGAAGCGTGAGCGAAGGAAGCAGGGCTCAACTTCTGGAGACGTTTTCCCTTGCAACACCTGTGGGAAGTGATGCGCATCCAGAATCGGCTTCTCCCATATGAGGACACACACCGACAGATAAGCATGCCTGCCTACTCATCCGTCGGTCCGACGGGAGACTCCATCGTCATGAATCGCAAACTTGTGGTCAAGACTGCACAGGCTCTTAGTACTGAAACCTTGGGGGCCAGTTGGCCTTTGGGGACCATCCCAACACCGACTGTCGTAAAACGCTCTTGGCCGAGAGAGTGGGAATGTAACTTGGGCAAGACACCCTCCACTGTATTCGAACTCGAGCCTGGATGTCGGGACAGCGGTTGTCTCCTCTGCTGTCTCGATGTTCTTAGTCGGACACGACAGTCATTCATAGTTACATACATACACACATTCATTCATACATACATATATAGATACACACATTCATACATACATGCATACATACATACACATTCATTTGCAGCCTGCCATAAAAAATACCTCATCCCATGAACAGAAAGAAAGAAAGAAGAAGGAATAAAGGAGGACCTACAGAAACGATCAACTATTTTTAGAAACGTCCATCATGGCTGCAATATTTGTACCTCTGTTTTCTCCAGCTTCGGGGACAAAATAAAAAAAAATTCAAGATATACTCAACCAAACGTTGACTCGTAAACAAGTCCTGGCAAACGAATCTTTCCCATAAAATTGGGGAGCTGAATGCATGATGCATGTGTTGTGGCATACAGTTTTCTCGCTTCTTTCTTTCTTTCCTCTTCATCCTTATCTTCCCTCCCCGTCTTTTTTTATTTAAATTACCGACTATGTGCATCCAGTAGGAACTGAGAGGTGAGCTGAATGCCGGTTCATTTTAATTTCATTTCTTCGCATGCCTGGCTACACTGCATAAATCATGACTGACTTGTATGTTCGGATCAGAACTTGCACACGATCAAGTAACACCCCCACCGGACACACACACACACACACTCTCTCTCTCTCTTTCACTCACACACATACACACGCACGCACGCACGCTTGCACACACACACACACACACACACACACACACACACACACACACACACACACACACACACACACACAGAGCAAATGATTTGGGGAAGAAAACAAAACGCTCTTTAAATGATGTGGTTTTCTTCTCGTTCTTGTTCTGACCATTGCACAATATTTGAAATGAATCGCAGCTGAAATGCAAATCACAATACCCGACAGCTGCTCTGAATTTGAAAAAAAAAGCGCAAAAAAACCACTTCACAACTGCCACACAATAAAGACCCGACTCAAATATTAAGTGCACAGTCAGGTAAGTTGAAGCACATTCGTCGTCGGACACACACACACACACACACACACACACACAAACGGGCGTGGTGTGTTGGAGGAGACGGAGGTGGAGAGGGAAACACACACACACACACACACACACACACACACACATATATATATATATATATATATATACTCAGTATGAACGTACAAGAGCGGGAGGCAAAGTCAAAGGTTATGGAGACGGGTACTGAGAAATATGGCCGGGATCAGAGACAGGGGGAAGGGGGGAGAAAGAGAGAGAAAGAGAGAGTGGGCGGGGCAGAGAGAGAGAGAGAGAGAGAGGGAGTGGGGGAGGGAAGAGACAGACACAGAGACAATACCAACAACAAAGATTTGGTTGTCCATCATGCGTCATGATGCCCTTCAGAAACGGGGGCGAGAAAAAAAACACACACTTGTGAACACTTCTCATGTATTTCGCATAATCACTTCAGCTTCACACACAGACACGCATGCATGCATTCAATCAGACACAAATCCAGACACACACACACACACAGAGAGACAGAGGGGAGGGGGAGGGAGACAGACAGACAGACAGAGACAGAAAGACAAACACCATGTTAATCTTACTGCGCACACTGCACTATTCCCTGTGTGGGTCGCCTCGTACACTGTACTGTAGTCCACTTATTTTGATAGAAGTGGTGGTTGTGGTGGTGGTGGTGGTTGTGGTGTAGTTTTAACGGAGCATATTACTTTACCTATGAATAGGTTTGTGGAGATAACGAATGTAAATCAACAAGACATTTATTGTCTTGCTAACTTATGCATTCTTTCTCCTCCACACCTTCTGCATAGTTTCTATTTCCATCTCTGGGCCCTTTGTCTTCTGAGCGCTACCCCCTCCAGCAATAAACCCCTGACTATACTTAACAAACAACACCTACATACATGTAAACCCCTTGACTATGCTTAACAAACAACACCTACATACATGTAAACCCCTGACTATGCTTAAAAAAACAACACCTACATTCATGTAAACCCCTGACTATGCTTAAAAAACAACACCCACAAACATGTAAACCCCTGACTATGCTTAACAAACAACACCTACATACATGTAAACCCCTGACTACGCTTAACAAACAACACATACATACATGTTAATCCCTGACTACGCTTAAAAAACAACACCTACATGTAAACCCTGGCTATACTTAACAACACCTACATACATGTAAACCCCTAGCTATACTTAACAAACAACACCTACATACATGTAAACCCCTTGACTATGCTTAACAAACAACACTTACATACATGTAAACCCCTGACTATGCTTAACAAACAACACATACATGCATGTAAACCCCTGACTATGCATAACAAACAACACCTACATACATGTAAACCCCTGACTATGCTTAACAAACAACACCTACATACATGTAAACCCCTGATTGTGCATAACAAACAACACCTACATACATGTAAACCCCTGACTATGCATAACAAACAACACCTACATACATGTAAACCCCTGACTATGCTTAACAAACAACACCTACATACATGTAAACCCCTGATTGTGCATAACAAACAACACCTACATACATGTAAGCCCCTGACTGTGCATAACAAACAACACCTACATACATGTAAACCCCTGACTATACTTAACAAACAACACCTACATACATGTAAACCCCTGATTGTGCATAACAAACAACACCTACATACATGTAAACCCCTGACTGTGCATAACAAACAACACCTACATACATGTAAACCCCTGACTATGCTTAACAAACAACACTTACATACATGTAAACCCCTGGCTATACTCAACAAACAACACCTACATACATGTAAACCCCTGGCTATACTTAACAAACAACACCCACATACATGTAAACCCCTGACTATGCTTAACAAACAAACCTACTTACATGTAAACCCCCTGACTATTCTTAACAAACAACACCCACACACATGCACATTAACATGCACACACAGACACATACACACACGCACACACATACTCATGCGCACATGTACACGACTGCAAACACACACACACACACACACACACACACACACACACACACACACACACACACAGAGGCGCGTGCTTGCTTTCATATATCATTTTCGAGTTGAGAAGAAAAAAACAACAACCTTTCCCAGAGACCTTAGTTAAGTGACGAAAACCGTGAGTCTTGAAACCGTCAATAAAGATCATGCGGCGGCGATTCCCTCAACAAAGAGGTGTGAACACAGCTCATTAGGAATTGAATAATGGGTACCACTTCTCACTAACAGAAGAAAAAAGATTGTCTGTTTGTCTTTCTGATCTTGGTTCCGTCGAGATTTGTGCGAAGAAACATTCATACGAGAGAGAGACAGACAGAGACAGAGACACACACACACACAGAGAGGGGGGTTACAGAGAAAGAGACGGACAGACAGACAGACACATGGACAAGAGAAACAGACAGACACACAGAAAGAAAAAGAAAAATCGCATTCATTTTGTCCCGGGCAAACCCAAGTGAACCAGAAATGATACAGGTAAAACACCCGTGCACACACACACACACACACACACACATACATACACACACACACACACACACACACACACACACACACACATATATATATATATATGTGTGTGTGTGTGTGTGTGTGTGTGTGTAGCTACACGCAGGTCACCTAATACGTAACACGAGCGTTCTCCCCTCAGTGGGACGCCAGGTATTGCTGCAGCCGACGCCCTCAGCGCACCCCCTCCCCCCACCAGCCGCCTGTCCAGGGTGACATAATCACATTTGTAATCTCCGACGATTAGCAGCGGGGCCGCCGACACCCTATCACAGCTTGCTTCAGTCCACAAAAAAAGAATAGCGGCCCCGCGTCCCGTTGTCTTCTCCAACAATTAGTGTGACGGGATTTGAAACTTGCGCCGTGTAGCCTCCTCGGATGAGTCTCTTTTTTTTTTCCGTGCGTGGCTGTTCTGCTTTATATCTTGATCTTTTTTCTTCTTCTAATTCTTCTTCTTCTTTTTTTTCTTCTTTTTTTTTTTTTTTTTTTTAACTGACTTACAGACAGTAATATCACCGCTTTCAAGAGTGTGAACCAAAATCTGATACAACCCCCTCCACGACTCCTGTCTTCAACAACTCCCACCCCTACCCCCTTACCCCCTACCCAACCTTCACCCGTAACACTACATCGGGTGTGTGTGCGTGCGTGCGCGCGCGTGTTTGTTTCGAATTTAAACTATTACATTTGGCAACGATCTTGACGAATAGGTTTCTCTCGCAGGGGAGGAAGGTTTCCACTGTTGGGGGATAATCTCCGATTTCACAATGAGCCTCAGCAACCTCGCTGAACGACGAGAAAGAGGATCTATTGGGTGTATGCTGGGGTTGGAACTCGGCACCACGTCGAAACGGGCGTCCCGTCGAGAGAACCCCCCCCCCCCCCCCCCCAACACACACACACATATATATATAAAATAAAACAAGCAGGTTGAATAACGGAAACAAAGCCGCTTAATTCCTGCCGTCTTTCTGTAGAGACAGATCTCAAAAAACCGCACGGCTTCTGTTTAGCCAGCGTAATTCTGGTCCTTTTCACGGTCTGTCAGCCTGGTAAAGGGCAGCATACGGCTGGCTTTGTTATAGGTCACTTGCTTATGAAACCCAAGTCCATCCGCACTTGGCTCAGGCTTTCTGCTCAGATTTGCTCAGCTCCGGGTGGGGACCAGGGTGGAGGATGCCGCTTAATGCCTGGAAAATCCTGGCTGCTAATCCTCGGGGTGTCCTCTTTCCCTGGCGAGCTCCTACGCCTGTTCTTTGAAGGTAATGAGGGCGTGCATGTCGCGGTTTAATAAGCAGGTTATGGGGGTTGGTAGTGGTGGTGGTGGTGGGGGGGGGGGGGTTCTGTGTTTGTACCCTCCCCTTTCTTTAAATCCCTTTATTTATATATTTATTTATTTTCATTATTATCATTCTGCCTTCGGCACTGTTTAGGAAGTGGCATTACCCCTTCAGCCCACTCGCCCCAAATTCTTCCATACACAGTCACACACGGGTCTCTTTCTATCCCAAAGACAGCTTCTCATGGAAAAAAAAGCTCAATGTTAGGTCACTATGAGGACACACATCAGAGGAGACTCTGCATTGTTGCTGAGTTACTTCCACGGTGTTCATCACTGCCTGTTCTGTTTCAGCGAAAGCATGACACCACCTGACAACACCTCAACCCCCCCCCCCTCCCCACTGACAACACCTCCACCCATCCACCCTCTCCCCGCGCTGACAACAGTCACTTAAGGCAACGATCCACGCTACCAGTCACAATCACATGACTGACACATACTGACTAACAGGTGTCTGACTACTGACGTGTTCAAGCGACTCTCGGTCAGACAGTGCCAGGCGATACTGCCACAACTGTGTCCTATCTTCCCGCTGTCCGCCAAGGCAACACAAGGCGATGGGTGATGATGATGATTCTTCTTCTTCTTCTGCGTTCACTCGTATGTACACGAGTGGGCTTTTACGTGTATGACCGTTTTTACCCCGCCATGTAGGCAGCCATACTCCGTTTTCGGGGGTGTGCATGCTGGGTATGTTCTTGTTTCCATAAACCACCGAAAGCTGACATGGATTACAGGATCTTTAACGTGCGTATTTGATCTTCTGCTTGCATATACACACGATGGGGGTTCAGGCACTAGCAGGTCTGCACATATGTTGACCTGGGAGATCGTAAAAATCTCCACCCTTTACCCACCAGGCGCCGTCACCGTGATTCGAACCCGGGACCCTCAGATTGACAGTCCAACGCTTTAACCACTCGGCTACTGCGCCCGTCGGTGATGATGATGATGCCAGAGAGCCAGGTCCCCCCTTCAGGAAGGCCGGCCAGGACTTTACCTCCCTTGGAATTTCACTCCCATTTTGACAGCCAGACGGAATTCCCACCCGAACAGACATCCAGGACTCACGCCCCCCTCGAAGAACATAACCATCATGGACCCAAGACTCAAACCCCGAACAACGTGACCTGAGGACGTCAACCAGTACGTCGTTGAACTCAACTCTACTACGAAAAAACAAAGCAAGAAAACAACAACAAAACAGAGCGCTTCTCTGCTGTGGTCACCACCAGAACGCCACTCCAACAACAGTCCCCGCGGATCCACAAGGGACACCGGAGATTTGGATACAGGCATGGAACTCGAAACTTCTTCTATTCTTCTTCTACACACATGCACGCACGCACTCGTACACATACACACAC